>NC_134362.1:12749915-12892415 GCF_048569485.1 Anomaloglossus baeobatrachus | reverse complement strand
CAGATTGGATCAGATGCTTCTTCCAACAAAGTGCTTAACCAGGTTGCCTTTATCTAGTGATAGTCTGTTGGTAAGGGTTGAATGAATTCATTCAACTGTCCAAAACGACTCAAAAGGCCCAGAAGGGCATAGATTCCTAGCAGGCTCAAGTACGCCCGGGGAAGGCAGCCGGAGGAATCGCTACCAAAGCGTTTTTTTTTTTTTTTTCTCATAATTTTCAGCCTTCTCACTCCGCAACCGCGGGGAGCAGACTCCCCCGCTTTAGCGACATTTACCTACCACAGGTCAAAGGCCGGTGAGAGAGAGTCAGTTTGTCTCAAACTACCTCTCCGACCGAGCCGAGGCTCTTCTGCAGGCAGGACGAGTGGTAATCCCTGTTCCTCTTCAGGAACCAGTTACGCCTTTTGCTTCGACCTGGTCGTGGTGCCAAGATAGGACGGCTCCTTCCGTCCCGTTCTGGAATTTAAACTGCTTAACAAGCACGTGACAACCAGGCGGTTCCGGAGGGAATCACTCCGCTCCGTCATTGCCTCACTGTCTCAAAGAGTTTTTCCTAACATCCATAGACATTAGGATGCTTATCTCCACGTGCCGATTGCTCCAAGGCACCGGCGTTGGCTACGGGCATATTTCGTTTTGTAGCCCTACCCTTCGGCTGGCGACAGCCCCACGGGTTTTTCACCAAGTTCATGGCAGCAGTGGGAGCAGTCCCGCGCTCTTACGGTCACTCTGTGATCCCTTTCTTGGACAATCTACTTGTCAAGGCACTCTCTTTTAGAAGCATGCCAACACAACCTGAACATGGCGCTGGACCCTTCCCAGAGTTTCGGGGAGGTCTTTGACTTCTTCTAAGTTGAACCCAATCGCTGGCATATCTTGGCATAGAGTTTTCACACTCTCTCAGTGATAGTGAATTCCGCTGGACAAACAGCGTTCACTACAGACGAGGGTGCAGTCTCATCTGCGTCCGCATCATTAGAAGATTCTTCGCTAAGGGGAAGGAAGTCGATGTTCCTACACAGTAACGTCCCCCTTTCACAGACGGTCAAAGACCGTCTTCAGAGGAGTCCACTCTTCAACTCAGTGGTCTAGAGCTCTGGGCAGTGTATCTTGCACTGCAAGCTTTCCTGCAGTGGCTGGAATGCAATCAGAACCGAATTCAGTCGGACTATCCACAGCGGTGGCGTACACATTCCGGACGTACAACACTAGGAAGCAAGTCTTCCTCAGTCGCGAGGACGTGGACGCAGGGGAATGGGACCTGCTCCCGTTTGGCTTCAAGAAATCGGTAGCCGCGGGATGAGGACGGACGTCGACATCATGGCGTCTCGGCAACTACAAGGTCTCGATTTTCATGGCGGGAGCTCTGGCGACAGGCGCCTTGGCTCAAGATTGGTCGCAGTTCCAGCTTCCGATTGCTGCCGCACTATTCTCGTCGCCCCAGACTGGCCGAGGAGGTTGTGGTACCGAGATCTGTGGCATCTCACCGTCAGTCGACTGTGAGCATTACGTCAGGGTCACAATGAGACGGGCTCGCCAGCCGCGGTTTGCCAAGATATTCCACAACTCGTGGAAGATATTCTTATCTTGGTGTTTTGCTCAGGGAGTGTATCCCTGGCCATCGGCTTTGCCTACTTTGCCTGCCCTCCTGCACTCTGGTCGGGAAAACGGTTGGTCGCTCGGCTCCCTTTAAGGGCAAGTCTCGGCACTATCCGTGTTGTTTCAGAAGCGTCTAGCACGTCTTCCTAAGGTGCGCACGTGGCTACAGGGAGTGTCATATTGTGCCCCCGTACGAGCGGCCGTTAGATCCATGGGATCTGAACGAGGTACTCGTTGCTCTCCAGAAGCCGCCTTTCGAGCCTCTGATGGGAGTTTCCCCTTTCTCGCCTGTCACAGAAAGTGGCTTTTCTAGGGCGATCACGTTTCTTCGGCGAGTGTATGAGCTGGCAGCTCTGTCATATCAGGCTCCCTTCCTGGTGTTTCACCAGGACTAGGTAGTGTTGCGCTCCATTCAGGAGTTTCTCCCTAAGGTAGTATCCGCGTTTCAGCTTAATCAGGATATATCATTACCTTCATTTTGTCCTCATCCGACTCACCGGTTTGAAACGGGTTTACATTTGTTAGATCTGGTCAGAGGACTCAGAATCTACTTTTCCCGCACGGCGCCTATGCGCCGATCTGATGCACTGTTTGTCCTTGTCGCTGGTACGCGCAAGGGATTGCAGGCTTCTAAAGCCAACATGGCTCGATGGCTCAAAGAACCAATTCTTGAAGCCTACCGTTCTGCTGAGCTTCCGGTTCCATCAGGGCTGAAGGCCCATTCAACCAGAGCCGTGGGTGTGTCCTGGGCATTACGCCACCAGGCTACGGCTCAACAGGTGTGCCAGGCAGCTACCTGGTCGAGTCTGCACATTTTCACCAAACATTATCAGGTGCATACCTATGCTTCGGCGGATGCCGGCCTAGGTAGAAGAGTACTGCAGGCGGCAGTGGCCTCCCCGTAGGGGAGCGCTGTCTTGCAGCCCTATCAAGAGGTATTTATTTACCCACCCAGGGACAGCTTTTGAACGTCCCAATTGTCTGGGTCTCCCAATAGAGCGCTGAAGAAGAAGGGAATTTTGTTACTTACCGTAAATTCCTTTTCTTCTAGCTCTTATTGGGAGACCCAGCACCCGCCCTGTTGTCCTTCGGGATTCTTGGTTTGTTGCGGGTACACATGTTATTCATGTTGAACGGTTTGCAGTTCTCCGATGTTATTCGGAGTGAATTTGTTTAAACCAGTTATTGGCTTTCCTCCTTCTTGCTTTGGCACTAAAACTGAGTAAGCCCGTGATCCCACGGGGGGTGTATAGCCAGAAGGGGAGGGGCCTTACACTTTTTAGTGTAATACTTTGTGTGACCTCCGGAGGCAGTAGCTATACACCCAATTGCTGGGTCTCCCAATAAGAGCTAGAAGAAAAGGAATTTACGGTAAGTACAAAATTCCCTTCATATATGTGTATATATATATATATATATATATATATATATATATATATATATATATATATATATATATATATATATATATATATATATATATATATATATATATATATATATATATATATATATATATATATATATATGTGTATATATATATATATATATGTATGTATATGTATTTAGGAAAATGGGATTAGATGTGTATATAAAGGCAATAATGGGTTCAGATGCCGTCTGGAGGAAGCCGGTAAGTTAGACGTTTGTGCAAAGTTCCCGAAGTCAAATGAACTTAAGTGGTGCATATTCACATTCCCAGATCCCCCGACGCCCATCCTGCCCGGTGCCGTAGAGGCAGGTGGGAAATGTACGGAGTGATTGCTGCTCGCGTGCACGGTCCATTCACTTCTATGGGAGCTAGCACACAACTTCCATAGAAGTGAATAAAGCGCGCTCTGCCCACTCACGGCCTCTTTTCATGCAGGGGTAATAAACAAAAAGCACATTTCAGATAAAATAATTGTAAATATGTGCCCAAATTCATGGATAATGGCTAATACAGAAATCAAGATTCAAGAAAAGAAAAATTCTGTACAACAGCAAACAAGTCATTAAAAAATACAAATCTTTATTAGAACAATGTTAAAAATAACAATTACAGATATGGTAAACAGTGTGGCGCCAAAAAACCATAACATGAGAGCTGCAACATAGGATATTTAGTGTAGGGATTCTCATCAATCCAAAAACCAAAAATGGTCTAAGAGTCAAAGCAGTGCAGAAACTGCCGTCACTGTCAGAGCGGAGTAAGGAGGATCCCAGCAAATAAATATTCATTTGAAATAAACACAAAATGAATAGCAGGGAATACCTCGTATAGGAGAGAGCGCTGACACGGTCCCTACATGCACGTTTCGGTATACGCCTTCTTCCGGGGCATTGACTCTTGGACCACTTTTGGTTTTCATCTTTCTATATTGTCACTGTCAGGGTTTTTGGATTGATGAGAATCTCTACACTAATTATCCTATGTTACAGTTCTCGTGTTATGGTTTGTGTTTTTTTGCACTACACGCTGACCACTGTTTACCATATATGTAATTGTTATGTTTAACATTGTTCTAATAAAGATTTGTAGGTTTTAATGACTTGTTTGCTGTTGTACAGAATTTTTCTTTTCTTGTTTCATGCAGGGGTAGATGGGGGCTGTGTCGGGGGAGTTCTGGAGATGGGTGCGGATCCGGCATCTATCAGACATGTGTATATGTTACTGAAGCTACAGGTTGACTCATTGTCCTCCATATCCAGCGCTCCTGTAGCTTCGCCCTTGTTTGCGGCAGCACGGTGTTTGCAGACTTCTCGTTAGTGCATTTACCTGCTGATAGGGGGTCTCTGTGGTACCGGTGTGTGTGACCATTCTTCTGCATGGGTTCTGTTTTAATATTTGTGTACAGGGCCACGGAGGAGCCGGGAGCCGTGTACCCATCTGTGGAGGATTCTCAGGATGTCTGTGCCACATCATTCTCTACATCCCCTCCATCACAGGTAAGCACGCGCCGCATTGTGCCCCAGGCAAGTGCTCGCTACAGCATTGCATTATCTATAAACAAAGGAGAGGCTTAATTTTTCTTCCCTAAATGGTGTCTTTTTAATATACAGTGTGTCCACCCATATCCTGTATACACCGCACCTATATACAGAGTGTGCACCCATATCCTGTATACACCGCACCTATATACAGTGTGTCCACCCATATCCTGTATACACCGCACCTATATACAGTGTGTCCACCCATATCCTGTATACACCGCACCTATATACAGTGTGTCCACCCATATCCTGTATACACCGCACCTCTATACAGTGTGTCCACCCATATCCTGTATACACCGCACCTATATACAGTGTGTCCACCCATATCCTGTATACACCGCACCTATATACAGTGTGTGCACCCATATCCTGTATACACCGCACCTATATACAGAGTGTGCACCCATATCCTGTATACACCGCACCTATATACAGTGTGTCCACCCATATCCTGTATACACCGCACCTATATACAGTGTGTCCACCCATATCCTGTATACACCGCACCTATATAGTGTGTCCACCCATATCCTGTATACACCGCACCTATATACAGAGTGTGCACCCATATCCTGTATACACCGCACCTATATACAGTGTGTCCACCCATATCCTGTATACACCGCACCTATATACAGAGTGTGCACCCATATCCTGTATACACCGCACCTATATACAGTGTGTCCACCCATATCCTGTATACACCGCACCTATATACAGTGTGTCCACCCATATCCTGTATACACTGCACCTATATACAGTGTGTCCACCCATATCCTGTATACACCGCACCTATATACAGTGTGTCCACCCATATCCTGTATACACTGCACCTATATACAGTGTGTCCACCCATATCCTGTATACACCGCACCTATATACAGTGTGTCCACCCATATCCTTTATACACCGCACCTATATAGTGTGTCCACCCATATCCTGTATACACCGCACCTATATAGTGTGTCCACCCATATCCTGTATACACTGCACCTATATACAGTGTGTCCACCCGTATCCTGTATACACCGCACCTATATACAGTGTGTCCACCCATATCCTGTATACACCGCACCTATATACAGTGTGTCCACCCATATCCTGTATACACCGCACCTATATACAGTGTGTCCACCCATATCCTGTATACACCGCACCTATATACAGTGTGTCCACCCATATCCTGTATACACCGCACCTATATACAGTGTGTCCACCCATATCCTGTATACACTGCACCTATATACAGTGTGTCCACCCATATCCTTTATACACCGCACCTATATACAGTGTGTCCACCCGTATCCTTTATACACTGCACCTATATACAGTGTGTCCACCCGTATCCTGTATACACCGCACCTATATACAGTGTCCACCCGTATCCTGTATACACCGCACCTATATACAGTGTGTCCACCCATATCCTGTATACACCGCACCTATATACAGTGTGTCCACCCATATCCTGTATACACCGCACCTATATACAGTGTGTCCACCCATATCCTGTATACACCGCACCTATATACAGTGTGTCCACCCATATCCTGTATACACCGCACCTATATACAGTGTGTCCACCCATATCCTGTATACACCGCACCTATATACAGTGTGTCCACCCATATCCTGTATACACCGCACCTATATACAGTGTGTCCACCCATATCCTGTCCACCACCAGTAACTTGAGAGCGGCGGCAGCTATAGGCATAGAAGTGGTGTCTAGGTATAGTAAAGTAGCCATGCGCTATGCAATGAAACCACCTATAGCGCCACCTGGTGGAAAACAACGAAGTTAGCATTTTTATCTCGAAAACTGAACGAGATAGAGAAAAAAAGTGAATTACAAAGTTGTAGGGCCTGATCAATTCAATAGGAATCCACACCTTGCATACAGAAAAGCAATCTATCTGTACAGGTGGGGGTTTACATCAGCGTGGGGAGGGGCTGTCCTTCCTTCATCACCATTTATCTACATAGGTTCAAGATTCTGTTCTAAACGACTTTCTTACTATATCGCGATTGTAGTTTGGTGTTTGGTTTCCGTTTTCTGATACAGAGCTCCAAATCCTCAGTATGGACAAGATTTAAAGGCGTTGGACCAGGACTGTATAACCGGTGATCAATATTAGACCAATGGGGGTCTGACACTCAGCATCGCCGCTAAACCGCTTTTACAGGTTCCTCGGTGGATGAGCTCCATAAACTGTGTTGTGGCCGTTCTCACTGCTGCTGCTGCTGTCACATTCACTTTAATAGGAGCTGAGCTGCAGTATGGAGAACAACTCCTGCGTAGTGTGCGGCGCTGAGCTCCATACACCGCAGGTCCGGCTGCACACAAGGGGGCCTGGTGTCGGCCCCAGCACCTATCCTAAAGATAGGGGAGGAAGGGTCATCAGTATCCTAATTCCTGGACCACCCCTTTACAGTTGACTTTCGTTGGCCACCACTAGAGGGCAGCTCTCTGCGCCGTGTTATTTATTGCACCTTGTACATGGAGCTCCCCCTGGTGGTGGCTGCAGCAGCTTAAATGTTTCTTAAAACCAAATTTTTGTAGGAGATTTTGAGCTTTGCATCAGAAAAATGAAGTGCCGAATGCAGACACATATAAAATAGTTACTCAGCACGGGGGTTTAGGACCTAAAAGGGTATGTTAAAATCCGAGCATTTACAGTAAGGGCTCAGTAAGATGACGCCGGATGTCTGCAGTGAATCTCACCTGTCGTCTGCTCTCTCTCTGTCTGTCTGTCTGTCTTTCTGTCTCTCTCTGGTCATTGTGCGTAGTGTGTGTTCACTTTCAGTAAGGCTCAGTGTCAGACAGCCACTGCTGTGGTTACAGACTCCCACAGGGTCCTGACGGTGGGACTGACCTTCCCTCACCAAGTGAGTCCAATATAGGCATGTATACCGTGTGAGCCTGTGTGCAATGGGCAGACAGAATAGGGGGAATGCAAAGCCGCCTGAGGTCAGCAATGGCCAGTATTCAGGTATATCAGCATTAAAAAGGGGTGACGACTGGCCACGGGATGCACGCACCTTATGTCCTACCACCGCTCACTAACATGGATGAGTCCTGACCCAGTACAGGACCCATCGCTCCTTCTCAGCCCAGACTGTCAACGACGCTCCACAGACCTAGGATACTGCCACGGAGCCCGTATGTGGCCACTGAGCCCGTATGTGGCCACGGAGCCCTTATGTGGCCACGGAGCCCGTATGTGGCCACGGAGCCCGTATGTGGCCACTGAGCCCGTATGTGGCCACGGAGCCCGTATGTGGCCACGGAGCCCGTATGTGGCCATGGAGCCTTAGACGTATCACCAGTCTGCAGTCTTATCACAAAATGCTTCCGTTTTCCCGGTTGGCCATGAACAGTCACTTGATGTTTGCTGGTAAATCTGCATTTTACCTGCAAAATTGTGCAGCTATTAAGTCTGTTTGCAAACAGCAACTAATTGTAGTAAAACCGCCCTCCAGTGTTAGTGTGCAGTCCCTGCTTGTCTCTGTACTGACACCAGAGCTCAGTGATGGGGGGATTTGTGTAGGGGGTCAGTGTTGCCCCGTTCTCCTGGCTGGTTACATAGGCTGGACGTAGGGTGTTTGCTTTTCCGTCGCTCGTGACATTTTAGCTATGCTGTTTTCTTGCAGCTTTGGACGGGGGAAGAAATGGAAATGAGGGGTATTAATAAAATTCTTGCAGGGATTGATGAATCTGATCCCCAGCACAGGGGCACGAGCCCTGTGTTCTGGAGATCAGTAGGGGGGCTTGGCAGTGGGACCCTCGCTGATCTAACATCCCATTTACTGTGTCTATCTTGTCCTAACCACAGTCACTGCCTGAATCTGCCCCGTGCATTGAGCAGCGCGTACTGCAGTGGCCATTGCTTATTAATCTTGCCTTTCCTTCTTCCGTTTCTTACTTTCTCTCGCTTTCCAGCTGTACAGCTCTCGCCTTTCTTACCAGCCAGCTGTCCTCGGAGCTGGATCCTCGGACCAGGGCTACCCTGTGGCCTTGGCGGCTGGAGTGAGTGCTGCCCTCCCGCATCAGGTACTCCTCAGGACGAGGAGACGGGCGTAGTGCACAGGTTCATAGGGAGGGGGGAATCTGATGGGATCACTGCTAGCTGTATATGGGACAGTCTGTATAACATCAATATTCATTCTGTAAGGTCAACACTGGTAAATCCAAATCTGGGAGGGATGATGAGCGGGCACTACCATGCTCAGTACTAGTGATGAGCGGGCACTACCATGCTCAGTACTAGTGATGAGCGGGCACTACCATGCTCGGGTGCTCAGTACTAGTAACTAGTGATGAGCGGGCACTACCATGCTCGGGTGCTCAGTACTGGTAACTAGTGATGAGCGGGCACTGCCATGCTCGGGTGCTCAATACTGGTAACTAGTGATGAGCGGGCACTACCATGCTCGGGTGCTCAGTACTCGTAACTAGTGATGAGCGGGCACTACCATGCTCGTGTGCTCAGTACTGGTAACTAGTGATGAGCGGGCACTACCATGCTCGGGTGCTCAGTACTGGTAACTAGTGATGACAGGGCACTACCATGCTCAGGTGCTCAGTACTGGTAACTATTGATGACAGGGCACTACCATGCTCGGGTGCTCTGTACTGGTAACTAGTGATGAGCGGGCACTACCATGCTCGGGTGCTCAGTACTGGTAACTAGTGATGAGCAGGCACTACCATGCTCGGGTGCTCAGTACTGGTAACTAGTGATGAGCGGGCACTACCATGCTCGGGTGCTCAGTACTGGTAACTAGTAATGAGTGGGCACTACCATGCTCGGGTGCTCTGTACTGGTAACTAGTGATGAGCGGGCACTACCATGCTCGGGTGCTCAGTACTGGTAACTAGTGATGAGCAGGCACTACCATGCTCGGGTGCTCTGTACTGGTAACTAGTGATGATCGGGCACTACCATGCTCGGGTGCTCAGTACTGGTAACTAGTGATGAGCGGGCACTACCATGCTCGGGTGCTCAGTACTGGTAACTAGTGATGAGCGGGCACTACCATGCTCGGGTGCTCAGTACTGGTAACTAGTGATGACATGGCACTACCATGCTCAGGTGCTCAGTACTGGTAACTAGTGATGAGCGGGCACTACCATGCTCGGGTGCTCAGTACTGGTAACTAGTGATGAGCGGGCACTACCATGCTCAGGTGCTCAGTACTGGTAACTAGTGATGAGCGGGCACTACCATGCTCAGGTGCTCAGTACTGGTAACTAGTGATGAGCGGGCACTACCATGCTCTAGTGCTCAGTACTGGTAACTAGTGATGAGCGGGCACTACCATGCTCAGGTGCTCAGTACTGGTAACTAGTGATGAGCGGGCACTACCATGCTCGGGTGCTCAGTACTGGTAACTAGTGATGAGCGGGCACTACCATGCTCGGGTGCTCAGTACTGGTAACTAGTGATGAGCGGGCACTACCATGCTCGTGTGCTCAGTACTGGTAACTAGTGATGAGCGGGCACTACCATGCTCGTGTGCTCAGTACTGGTAACTAGTGATGAGCGGGCACTACCATGCTCGGGTGCTCAGTACTGGTAACTAGTGATGACAGGGCACTACCATGCTCAGGTGCTCAGTACTGGTAACTATTGATGACAGGGCACTACCATGCTCGGGTGCTCTGTACTGGTAACTAGTGATGAGCGGGCACTACCATGCTCGGGTGCTCAGTACTGGTAACTAGTGATGAGCAGGCACTACCATGCTCGGGTGCTCAGTACTGGTAACTAGTGATGAGCGGGCACTACCATGCTCGGGTGCTCAGTACTGGTAACTAGTAATGAGTGGGCACTACCATGCTCGGGTGCTCTGTACTGGTAACTAGTGATGAGCGGGCACTACCATGCTCGGGTGCTCAGTACTGGTAACTAGTGATGAGCAGGCACTACCATGCTCGGGTGCTCTGTACTGGTAACTAGTGATGATCGGGCACTACCATGCTCGGGTGCTCAGTACTGGTAACTAGTGATGAGCGGGCACTACCATGCTCGGGTGCTCAGTACTGGTAACTAGTGATGAGCGGGCACTACCATGCTCGGGTGCTCAGTACTGGTAACTAGTGATGAGCGGGCACTACCATGCTCGGGTGCTCAGTACTGGTAACTAGTGATGAGCGAGCACTATCATGCTCGGGTGCTCAGTACTGGTAACTAGTGATGAGCGGGCACTACCATGCTCGGGTGCTCAGTACTGGTAACTAGTGATGAGCGGGCACTACCATGCTCGGGTGCTCAGTACTGGTAACTAGTGATGAGCGAGCACTACCATGCTCAGGTGCTCAGTACTGGTAACTAGTGATGAGTGGGCACTACCATGCTCAGTACTGGTAACTAGTGATGAGCGGGCACTACCATGCTCAGTACTGGTAACTAGTGATGAGCGGGCACTACCATGCTCTAGTGCCCAGTACTGGTAACTAGTGGTGAGCGGGCACTACCATGCTCGGGTGCTCAGTACTGGTAACTAGTGATGAGCGGGCACTACTATGCTCGGGTGCTCAGTACTGGTAACTAGTGATGAGCGGGCACTACCATGCTCGGGTGCTCTGTACTGGTAACTAGTGATGTGTAGCAGCGCCGAGGTCCTGTGCTGTTACTCAGATGTTGGTTCTCTTGCTAGATGGTGGTGCCGGGAAAAGATGGAGGACTGCCCAATATTACAGCCCATCCTCCACACGGCACCCAAGCGGATCATGACAGGGGGCTTCTGACTTCGCCATCACATGCACCTGGTGCTACCTCCAGCAGGTAGGTCCCCCGCCCATGTGCCCGCAGGCCTCACCACCCCGTGCGGCAGAGTCCTCATCTGTTCTTGCTCTTCTGTGCAGTGAGGAGGCCGACGTCCCGTCCGGTAGCAGCACCGCCGGGAGGAGCGCCTCCCCGAATAAGGCTCCACACGTCCTATTCACACGGAAAGTTGGGGCCTTTGTGGATAAACCTTCCCCTCAGGTGAGTGACCACGGTTTTAAAATGTGTAATATTTGCTGCTTGTCAAGGCTTTGTCCAGAATATGGTAAAGGGGAATCATCCCCTGTAATCCACCATTGCTCCAGGCTCCTGTAACATATAAGTACATGACCCCTCTGGGCAGGGATTGGCTGCAGCGGTCGGGTGCATGGACGTCTTGTATCAGCTGCCTGGAAGTAAAGGAGACCGGCAGGGACCGGGGCGAGTGTGGGTTGTGCCGGAGAATCCCTGTACGTCACACGCGTTTGCTGTAATGATACATGGACGGTGTTGTCTTCTCAGGTGACGTACGCCAGCACAGATATACCGTTTGCCGTGTTTGCACCCAGACAGACTGATGTAGAAGACGCCGACCCCATGGTATGTCCGCACCCCTGACCCGTGTGTCACCTGATGAGGACGGGTGTAATGGTCTCCTGACACAATACATGCTTCTGTTCCAGGTGGTCTGTCCGCAGACGCCGGTGGAGGTGTCACCAGATGCCCGCAGCCTGCAGAGTTCCTGCTCCAGCAACGACGTTCCCCAGGATGACTTTGTTATGGTGGACTTTGTAAGTGTTTCCAGCCTGACCATTGTTATTCCTCATTTCAAGATATTACTCACAGCAAGTTGGGCTGCAGTGTGTACATCGCCCTGGCCAAAAACTGATGCTCTAGCAGGATACAGCTAAACCCCCACTAAGTGAAGGCATCACAGGTGCAGGAGAAGCAGATCACACACACACACCTTCATGGAATGGAGGGGAGGTGACTGCTAGATGATAAAACTGCACACAAGTGGCTTGCATAGAGCGCTGTTCACATGCAGATGACACAGTCACAAACCCGCAGCCTATTAGGTAACGCCCTTCTATTAGATCAGGCGGGCTGCCAAGCCGTACTCCACTGTATATCATGCACGGACAGACACTCTACAATGCAAGGCCCAACAGAAAGGGGCCTGGCTGTATCCTGTAAAAACTCTTATTGTTGCTCATTTCAAGATAGGATTGTCAAATCAAACGAATGCGACTCCCCCACCGGTCTGTGCTTTCATGGCGCCTGTTATTTATAGCACTACTGACTGATCTTGGTTATGACCGTCCCCTGCACGGCGTGCCGGCTGCCATACACGTCACATAGTAAATAATATACGTATATTAAATAATATACTTATAAGATGGGTAAGTAAAGGTTTCTTCCAGGACTGGGATATTGAAGACTTACCCTTAGGAGAGGTCGTCACTGTCGGATCAGTGAGGGTCCGACCCCCGGCAGCTCCATCGAGCAGCAGCCCGATGTGAGCAGTGTGCAGACTCAGAAACTACTATGAACAGATGTGGAAGAGACTGACACTAAGGGGTACTTTGCATGCTGCAACATCGCTAGCGCTGTGAAATTCTAGATCGCAAGTGCGATTTTTCGGGATTGCACATAGGTCATTTTACGCATGTGCGATCTCAAAAGATCGCACTTGAGATCTAGAATTTCACATTGCTAACGAGATAGCCAGCGATGTTGCAGCGTGCAAAGTACCCCTTAGAAGAGACGGGGAAGAGACTGGCGGAGAGGAGACGGGGAAGAGACTGGCGGAGAGGAGACGGGGAAGAGACTGGCGGAGAGGAGACGGGGAAGAGACTGGCGGGGAGGAGACGGGGAGGAGACTGGCGGGGAGGAGACTGGGGAGAGACTGGCGGGGAGGAGACTGGGGAGAGACTGGCGGGGAGGAGACTGGGGAGAGACTGGCGGGGAGGAGACTGGGGAGAGACTGGCGGGGAGGAGACTGGGGAGAGACTGGCGGGGAGGAGACTGGGGAGAGACTGGCGGGGAGGAGACTGGGGAGAGACTGGCGGGGAGGAGACTGGGGAAGAGACTGGCGGAGAGGAGACGGGGAAAAGACTGGCGGAGAGGAGACAGGGAAGAGACTGGCGGAGAGGAGACGGGGAAGAGACTGGCGGGGAGGAGACGGGGAGGAGACGGGGAAGAGACTGGCGGGGAGGAGACGGGGAAGAGACTGGCGGGGAGGAGACTGGGGAGAGACTGGCGGGGAGGAGACTGGGGAGAGACTGGCGGGGAGGAGACGGGAGAGACTGGCGGGGAGGAGACTGGGGAGAGACTGGCGGGGAGGAGACTGGGGAGAGACTGGCGGGGAGGAGACTGGGGAGAGACTGGCGGGGAGGAGACTGGGGAGAGACTGGCGGGGAGGAGACTGGGGAAGAGACTGGCGGGGAGGAGACGGGGAAGAGACTGGCGGGGAGGAGGCTGGGAAGAGACTGGCGGGGAGGAGACTGGGAAGAGACTGGCGGGGAGGAGACTGGGGAAGAGACTGGCGGGGAGGAGACTGGGAAGAGACTGGCGGGGAGGAGACGGGGAAGAGACTGGCGGGGAGGAGGCTGGGAAGAGACTGGCGGGGAGGAGACTGGGAAGAGACTGGCGGGGAGGAGGCTGGGAAGAGACTGGCGGGGAGGAGACGGGGAAGAGACTGGCGGGGAGGAGGCTGGGAAGAGACTGGCGGGGAGGAGACTGGGGAGAGACTGGCGGGGAGGAGACTGGGGAAGAGACTGGCGGGGAGGAGACGGGGAAGAGACTGGCGGGGAGGAGGCTGGGAAGAGACTGGCGGGGAGGAGACTGGGAAGAGACTGGCGGGGAGGAGGCTGGGAAGAGACTGGCGGGGAGGAGACTGGGAAGAGACTGGCGGGGAGGAGACGGGGAAGAGACTGGCGGGGAGGAGACTGGGAAGAGACTGGCGGGGAGGAGACTGGGAAGAGACGGGGAAGAGACTGGCGGGGAGGAGACTGGGAAGAGACTGGCGGGGAGGAGACTGGGAAGAGACTGGCGGGGAGGAGACTGGGAAGAGACTGGCGGGGAGGAGACTGGGAAGAGACGGGGAAGAGACTGGCGGGGAGGAGACTGGGAAGAGACTGGCGGGGAGGAGACTGGGAAGAGACTGGCGGGGAGGAGACTGGGAAGAGACTGGCGGGGAGGAGACGGGGAAGAGACTGGCGGGGAGGAGACGGGGAAGAGACTGGCGGGGAGGAGACGTTGAAGAGACTGGCGGGGAGGAGACGTTGAAGAGACTGGCGGGGAGGAGACGTTGAAGAGACTGGCGGGGAGGAGACGTTGAAGAGACTGGCGGGGAGGAGACGTTGAAGAGACTGGCGGGGAGGAGACGTTGAAGAGACTGGCGGGGAGGAGACGTTGAAGAGACTGGCGGGGAGGAGACGTTGAAGAGACTGGCGGGGAGGAGACGTTGAAGAGACTGGCGGGGAGGAGACGTTGAAGAGACTGGCGGGGAGGAGACGTTGAAGAGACTGGCGGGGAGGAGACGTTGAAGAGACTGGCGGGGAGGAGACGTTGAAGAGACTGGCGTTGAAGAGACTGGCGGGGAGGAGACTGGCGGGGAGGAGACTGGCGGGGAGGAGACTGGCGGGGAGGAGACTGGCGGGGAGGAGACTGGCGGGGAGGAGACTGGCGGGGAGGAGACTGGCGGGGAGGAGACTGGGAAGAGACTGTGGCGGGGAGGAGACTGGGAAGAGACTGTGGCGGGGAGGAGACGGGGAAGAGACTGTGGCGGGGAGGAGACTGGGAAGAGACTGGCGGGGAGGAGGCTGGGAAGAGACTGGCGGGGAGGAGACTGGGAAGAGACTGGCGGGGAGGAGACTGGGGAAGAGACTGGCGGGGAGGAGACGGGGAAGAGACTGGCGGGGAGGAGACGGGGAAGAGACTGGCGGGGAGGAGGCTGGGAAGAGACTGGCGGGGAGGAGACTGGGAAGAGACTGGCGGGGAGGAGGCTGGGAAGAGACTGGCGGGGAGGAGACGGGGAAGAGACTGGCGGGGAGGAGGCTGGGAAGAGACTGGCGGGGAGGAGACTGGGGAGAGACTGGCGGGGAGGAGACTGGGGAAGAGACTGGCGGGGAGGAGACGGGGAAGAGACTGGCGGGGAGGAGGCTGGGAAGAGACTGGCGGGGAGGAGACTGGGAAGAGACTGGCGGGGAGGAGGCTGGGAAGAGACTGGCGGGGAGGAGACTGGGAAGAGACTGGCGGGGAGGAGACGGGGAAGAGACTGGCGGGGAGGAGACTGGGAAGAGACTGGCGGGGAGGAGACTGGGAAGAGACGGGGAAGAGACTGGCGGGGAGGAGACTGGGAAGAGACTGGCGGGGAGGAGACTGGGAAGAGACTGGCGGGGAGGAGACTGGGAAGAGACTGGCGGGGAGGAGACTGGGAAGAGACTGGAGGAGACGGGGAAGAGACTGGCGGGGAGGAGACGGGGAAGAGACTGGCGGGGAGGAGACGTTGAAGAGACTGGCGGGGAGGAGACGTTGAAGAGACTGGCGGGGAGGAGACGTTGAAGAGACTGGCGGGGAGGAGACGGGGAAGAGACTGGCGGGGAGGAGACGTTGAAGAGACTGGCGGGGAGGAGACGTTGAAGAGACTGGCGTTGAAGAGACTGGCGGGGAGGAGACTGGCGGGGAGGAGACTGGCGGGGAGGAGACTGGCGGGGAGGAGACTGGCGGGGAGGAGACTGGCGGGGAGGAGACTGGCGGGGAGGAGACTGGGAAGAGACTGTGGCGGGGAGGAGACTGGGAAGAGACTGTGGCGGGGAGGAGACGGGGAAGAGACTGTGGCGGGGAGGAGACGGGGAAGAGACTGTGGCGGGGAGGAGACGGGGAAGAGACTGTGGCGGGGAGGAGACGGGGAAGAGACTGTGGCGGGGAGGAGACGGGGAAGAGACTGTGGCGGGGAGGAGACGGGGAAGAGACTGGCGGGGGAGAGACTGGCGGGGGAGAGACTGGCGGGGAGGAGACTGGCGGGGAGGAGACGGGGAAGAGACTGTGGCGGGGAGGAGACGGGGAAGAGACTGTGGCGGGGAGGAGACGGGGAAGAGACTGTGGCGGGGAGGAGACGGGGAAGAGACTGTGGCGGGGAGGAGACGGGGAAGAGACTGGCCCTGTGCACGCTCCACCGGGTTGTGAGGAGAACCAGTGGACTCGTCTCTTCCGTTCCAGTGATCATTGGGTCTGTAGATTATTGTCATCCAGTTGATTAATTATAATCCCGTTTACCAGAATGTAGATTATGTATTAACCAGGGCTGTGGAGTCGGAGTCGGAGTCGTGGAGTCGGAGTCGGAGTCGGAGCTCATTTTGGTGGAGTCGGAGTCGGAGTTGGAGTCGGTATAAAATGCACCGACTCCGACTCCTAAAATATATAATAAATTAGGGACAGGAGTGCAATGCAGAATGTGCTGAATATTTTACTAAATAATAACATTTAGTATAATGCTTATATTTAAGTGAAAAATTTATTGTAGTACAGTGTGAACATCAGACATTTAATTGTCTTTATGATACAATAATCAAGATATTTGGATAGAACATAAAATATTTATTGGAATACAACTTTAGAACACAAAAAACTAATAAATTGTAAATATGTAATATATATATATATATATATATATATATATATATATATATATATATATATATATATATATATACAGTGTATATACACACACAAGATATATATGTAATCTACTGTATATTACATAGTGTATTACATATTTACAATTTATTACAGTTTTTTGTGTTCTAAAGTTGTATCCAATAAATATATTTTATGTTCTATCCAAATATCTTGATTATTGTATCATAAAAATTATTAAATGTCTGATGTTCACATACACATATTCATGTACTACAATAAATTTTTCACCTAACTATAAGCAATATATGTAGGAGTCGGAGTCGGAGCCGGAGTCGGAGTCGGAGTCGGTGCAAGAGAATTTGAGGAGTCGGAGTCGGAGTCGGAGTCGAAGGTTTGGCTTACCGACTCCACAGCCCTGGTATTAACTACAATTTATTTGTTTATTTTCTTTCATAGCGACCGGCTTTCTCTAAGGACGATCTTCCCATGGACGTGGGGACCTTCTACCGGGAGTTTCAGAACCCCCCGCAGCTGAGCAGCCTCTCTATAGACATTGCTGTCCAGTCCATGGCTGAAGACCTGGTGAGAGATGGTTTCTAAAGGTTCTGCATGTTAGCCCGTGTCCTGACACCCAGCTGTAGGCTGCTTCCTCCTGAGACATGGCCGAGTTGTCGGGATCTATCTTCTGTGCATTTGGGGTGGCTCCTGGGGTCGGGGCATCTCCTGTGCAGCGCCGGTGTCCACCGGAGGCACGATCCACTAATGCTGCACAGTGTGAATGGGCTTTTGTTAGTGTCATCACGTATCAGATGTAACCGCTGGTGCTATTATCTCGTGGTGTTCGTCTTACACGGTAAGGCTCCTTATCTCCATCATGCCTTAACATCTGGTGTTACTTTTACTATAGGGCAGACCTCACCAGCAACTGGTCACAACCGACGCACAAGTAAGGCCCTGTTCTTCCGTTTTTTGCCCTTGTAGGACATGCACTGTCCCCATGGGTTTTTCTGAGACATATGCCAAAAGTGTGTCTTATAAGGTTACTAAAAAGCAGCATAGGTGACTGCCGGTCAGTGCCACGTATCCGTGCACACACTCCCATGAGCCGCCAGCACCGCAGCCAAGGCTTCCGGCAAATAGCTTTCATCCGTGGAATCACACGCACCATTTTTGTGGCATATTTTAGTGTAGTTTTAAGAATTGTTTAGTTTTTATTTTTTTTTTTGCCAATGCCAGAGGGGACATAAAAGAAATGGACTTTTCCGTCCTTCGGGATCCACTTCAATTGCATCAAACAGTCACGGCGCGGGTGTCAGTTTACATCACGATAAGTGTCGCCATCTTGTTTGCGTAGTGGACAGAACTAGCGCAGGCCATGAATATTTCCCATAATCCGGGGTGAGCGATCGCTCCTGACGCGCGCAGTCCTGTGCCCGTATCCACTCATATGTTTTGTGGGGTTTTGTTTTTTCATATTAAAAATGGTCCCATTAAAGATGATAATAAACTAACTCTGCTGCTGGTCTCCTGTGTCTGATCCTCTAAATCCATCCTCTGTCTCCTCTCCACAGGATTCACTGCCGGAAAAGTTGGCCATGCATGAAAAAAACATGGAGGAGTTTGACGCCTTCGTTGAATCCCTGCAGTAAGACGCCGGAGGACTTCCTGCAGTAAGACGCCGGAGGACTTCCTGCAGTAAGACGCCGGAGGACTTCCTGCAGTAAGACGCCGGAGGACTTCCTGCAGTAAGACGCCGGAGGACTTCCTGCAGTAAGACGCCGGAGGACTTCCTGCAGTAAGACGCCGGAGGACTTCCTGCAGTAAGACGCCGGAGGACTTCCTGCAGTAAGACGCCGGAGGACTTCCTGCAGTAAGACGCCGGAGGACTTCCTGCAGTAAGACGCCGGAGGACTCCTCCTGTGGGATTCGGAGTGTCTCCAGTTCCCAGTCCTGCACTTTCCAAACTCAGGCCATTTTTTTTTTTTTTGTTGTGACCCTCCTCGTAATTCTCATTGCCAGAAGCTCTCTGCGGACTTCTCTAAGGCGCTCTGTAGAACCGCTTGCTACTTGTACAGGACTTTTGAGATGATGGGTGTGGTTGTCCTTATCTTGGTTTTATACTGGCGGACTTGAACATTTCGGGATCAGGAACTGAACCAGAGGACGGACGGTGAAGCGAGGTGTGAAGGACTGTAAATATAATGCTGTATTCCTGGATGTAGACTGCCGGCCGCCTGCACCTTACATGCCCCGTGTGGGCTACGCTCTGCACCACCGTTGTACGATGACCCCAGCACGTCGTACCTGTCACCCCCGCGTGCCGGTATGGAGGGGCTTCTGTACATTACACACCGTTGTACGATGACCCCAGCACGTCGTACCTGTCACCCCCGCGTGCCGGTACGGAGGGGCTTCTGTACATTACACACCGTTGTACGATGACCCCAGCACGTCGTACCTGTCACCCCCACGTGCCGGTACGGAGGGGCTTCTGTACATTACACTGTAGCTGCCATTATGGGATGCTATCACAAACGCTCATAGGCGTCACGCGGTTTCTGATCAGCCCTTGCGCTTTATCTCACTGCTGCCCCTGAGTGGCATAAAGGTGTAATTACCGCAGAACTATGATCCGCGTCGATCTAGGGGGGGCTCCACCGCTGTCTCAGACTTGCTCCTCCATGTACGTTATAACACTAAGTATTCGCACACAGCAGGACGCCTCATGTCGGCACAGGTGGAGGCTCTCTGGTCTTCCGTAGCTGGAGGTCTGCAGGCGTCAGGTGACCATAATGTCTAGCGTTAGTATAATCTGCGGAGGGTTTATTGCTGCTACCCCTCCCCCTCCCAGTACACCCGACGCGTCCGCTAGAAGGAAATCCAGCACTAATGGAAGATAAATGCAGATCTGTAATATAAAATAAATCTATGTATTTCCAGGGGCCGGCGCCGTCTTTGTGCTTTGTTCCGGGAGACGCCATCTTTTTCTGTTTTGGTCTTTCCAGGCGAAACGCAGCGGGATTCTTGGAGGAGGGGAAGGACTCGCCCGACCTCAGAGATCCTTCACGTGATTGTTGCTTTTTCTGGTTTGTGACGTAATGGCCGAGTCTTCAGGAGAGGAGACACCGGTCCGTCCGGCTGCGTGTGAGCTGTAGTCAGAGCTGTAGGGGAAGGTTTGGTGCCTCCAGGTTATCGGGGTAAAGGTGGCCGTCCAGGTCCGGCCGCAGCTATTCCTGATGACCCTCTCCCCGTACACAGCCCGGCCTGTATTCACAATGGGGAGACGGAGTAAGTCACTGCCACACTTCAGTGACCACAAAGGGGCGAGCGCTGTGACCTGAAAATACCCGCCACGTCGTGTGTAATGTCAGGACGCGCCAACAGCCTTTATCCAAATCCTCGTGTTCCTCCACCCCTCCTCACTGTGACGTGTATATGTATCCTGAGTGGGTGTGTGTAGGGCTTACCTCCCGAGCCAACTCCACACAGAGCAGGTGCCGGCTGTGTTATACAGCCAGCAGCTATCGGAGCTGTTTAACCACTTAAATACCGCTGTTAGTCAGGTATTGGCATTTACGTGGCACAATCACAATGGGACGTGTATTTGGGCACCCGTCACCTCCCGGTGCAAACTCGATTGTGCCAATTGTTTGCCATGACAGTTGAGGACCTGCGTTGACCCCAGTCGTGGCCATGTCAGGGTTTTTACCATATACTGCTATGTCGAAGTATTGCACCATAAAGTACAAACAAAACAATTTTTTTTTTAAATATAATATATATATATATAAAAATCGCTTCCTCCTCCGTATCCAAAAGTTAAATCATTAAAAACAAGAAACATTCGTTATCGCTGCGTCTGTAAAAATCAGAAAAAATAAAGTTATCCCATTAATGCCACAAAGAAAAGAAAAAAAGTCACAATCCCATTCCACGAATCTACAGGCACCAAATCCATAAAGCTAAAAAGCAGCAAAACAAATAAAATGGTTTCAATGACCCTTCAACTCCGCGTGGCGAAGACAAGACCCGGATCTGCTCCATCGGAGGAAAGGTACCAGACTCTGGAAAAGGCGACACAAACAAAAGGATTGTTTTTGCTTTTTTTTTCTTCGGCGCTCCATTGGGAGACCCAGACGATTGGGTGTATAGCACTGCCTCCGAAGGCCACACAAAGCATTACACTAAAAAGTGTAAGGCCCCTCCCCTTCTGGCTATACACCCCCAGTGGGATCACTGGCTCACCAGTTTTCTGCTTTGTGCAAAGGAGGTCAGACATCCACGCATAGCTCCACTGTTTAGTCAGCAGTAGCTGCTGACTATATCGGATGGAAGAAAAGAGGGCCCATACTAGGGCCCCCAGCATGCTCCCTTCTTACCCCACTTGTGGTTTGTAAGGTTGAGGTACCCATTGCGGGTACGGAGGCTGGAGCCCACATGCTGTTTTCCTTCCCCATCCCCCTGAGGGGCTCTGAGGAAGTGGGATCTTACCGGCCACCAAGCCCTGAGGCCGGGCTCCATCCACAGACCCATAGAACCTGCTGGATGTGGAGCGGGAGTGCCGTTCAGGGACAAGGCCCTGCAACTTTCAGGTACTCTGTGTCCCCGTATGGCAGGCCACGCACACCCCAGGCTTGCTGGGTGTGCTAGTGCGCCGGGGACTGTAGCGCTGTGCGCTGGGCTTATAGTCCCCGCAGATTACTGGGGGACTTTATGTGTGTGGATCGCCACGCCGACCGACCGCAGCTGCGACTTGTAGTGCGCCAGGGACGCGCCGACCGCGCTTTTACGGCGGCGGCGCTTCTAACTTTAGTCCCCGGTTTCCTGCGGCCTAGCTCCGCTTCGTTAACGCCCCCCACCCTGTCAATCAGGGTAGGGGAGAGACGTTGTTCAATCGGCAGCACCGAGGGCTGGAGCACGATTTACATGCTCCAGCCCTCTCACTGAGCACAGTAGGACACAGGCTTCGCGCTTTTTCTCTGTGCACGCCCTAGGCCCGCCCCCAGGCTTGCAGCTCCCCAGGACGCCGGCAGCCATTATACACATGCAGTCTGGCTGGAGAACGGACGCAGGCTCTGGGGGACCCAGGCTAGGGGTTTCTGGCGACCACACACCCGCGCTAAGCGGGCGGTAAGCAGCACATACGTGCGGCCCCACTAGTGCCACAGTGTTATATTTGTGTACTGCACTGTAAGGTCGCTTCTTGGCTGTACACCCTATATTGCTTTGAGGAGACAACAGCATGTCATCCGCAAAACGCAAGGGTGCCAAGGCACGGGCTGTATACACTGCTTGTACAGCATGTGGGGCTAATCTATCAGCAGGCTCCAACGACTCTCATTGTGTGCAATGTTCAGTCCCAGTGGCACTTCGTCAGCCAGAGCCTATTGTGGTGGTAGCCCAGGCAGAGACGCCTGTGAACCCTACCCCGGTGACGGGGACAGAATTTGCAGTCTTTGCTGATAAAATGTCTGTGACTATGACAAAAATCCTGGAGACCTTGCAGTCCAGGCCAGTTGCTCAGACCATGGACACCGCTGTGTCTATGTTCCCCGGCCCCCCTCAGCTGGAATTAATCCGTAATTCAAGGGGGTCCCAGGCATCACAGGCTGAGGGCTCTGACTCCGATGACAGTCCCAGTCCGCCTAAGCGAGCTCGCTGGGAGAGACCCTCCACGTCATCACGCGGATCAGGGTCTCAGCGAGAAGGGTCTCTATATGATGGCTCAGAGGTGGGTGATCAGGAGTCTTGTCCTGACGCCGCACTCAATTTGGATACGCCAGATGGTGACGCCATGGTAAATGACCTTATAGCGGCCATCAATAGGCTGTTGGATATTTCTCCCCCAGCCCCTTCTGCAGAGGAGGCAGCTGCACAGCAGGAGAAATTCCATTTCCTGTATCCCAAGCGTAAATTGAGTACTTTTCTGGACCACTCTGACTTCAGAGAATCCATCCAGAAACACAATACTTATCCGGACAAGCGTTTTTCTAAACGCCTTAAGGATACCCGTTATCCTTTTCCCCCTGACGTGGTCAAACGCTGGACCCAGTGTCCAAAAGTGGACCCTCCAATATCCAGGCTTGCAGCTAGATCCATAGTTGCAGTGGAGGATGGGGCTTCACTTAAAGATGCCAATGACAGACAGATGGACCTTTGGTTGAAATCTGTCTATGAAGCTATTGGCGCGTCGTTTGCTCCAGCATTCGCGGCCGTGTGGGCGCTCCAAGCTATTTCAGCTGGTCTGGCACAGGTGGACTCTCTCATACGTCCAGCAGTGCCGCAAGTGGCGTCCCTAACTACGCAAATGTCTGCGTTTGCGACCTACGCTATCAATGCGGTACTGGACTCTACGAGCCGTACCTCAATGGCATCCGCCAACTCTGTAGTTTTGCGCAGAGCCTTGTGGTTAAAGGAATGGAAAGCAGATTCTGCTTCTAAAAAATGTTTAACCAGCTTGCCATTATCTGGAGACAGACTGTTTGGTGAGCAATTGGCGGAAATCATTAAACAGTCCAAAGGTAAGGACTCCTCCTTACCCCAGCCCAGATCAAGCAAACCTCCACAGAGGAAGTGGCAGTCAAAGTTTCGGTCCTTTCGAGGCTCGGGCAAGCCCCAATTCTCGTCCAAAGGGACTCAGAAAGAGCAAAGGAGCTCTGATTCCTGGCGGGCTCACTCACGCCCCAAGAAAGCAACCGGAGGTACCGCTTCCAAGGCGGCTGCCTCATGACTTTCGGCCGCCTCCCTCCGCATCCTCGGTCGGTGGCAGGCTCTCCCGCTTTTGCGACATTTGGCTGCCACAGGTCAAAGACCGGTGGGTAACAGACATTTTGTCTCACGGGTACAGGATAGAGTTCAGTTCTCGTCCTCCGCCTCGGTTCTTCAGAACTTCCCCACATCCCGACCGAGCAGATGCCCTTCTGCAGGCGGTGAATTCTCTAAGAGCAGAAGGAGTGGTGGTCCCTGTTCCTCTTCAGGAACGAGGTCAAGGTTTTTACTCCAATCTCTTTGTGGTGCCAAAAAAGGACGGCTCATTCCGTCCTGTTCTGGACCTAAAACTGCTCAACAAGCATGTGAACGCCAGGCGGTTCCGGATGGAATCCCTCCGCTCAGTCATTGCCTCAATGTCTCAAGGAGATTTCCTAGCATCAATAGACATCAAGGATGCTTATCTCCACGTGCCGATTGCTACAGAGCACCAACGCTTTCTACGCTTCGTGATAGGAGACGACCATCTTCAGTTCGTAGCTCTGCCATTTGGTCTGGCGACAGCCCCACGGGTGTTCACCAAGATCATGGCGGCAGTGGTAGCAGTCTTGCACTCTCAGGGACACTCTGTGATCCCTTACTTGGACGATCTACTGGTCAAGGCACCCTCTCAAGAGGCATGCCAACTCAGCTTGACGGTTGCACTGGAGACTCTCCAGACGTTCGGGTGGATCATCAACTTCTCAAAGTCAAATCTGTCACCGACTCAATCACTAACGTATCTTGGCATGGAGTTTCATACTCTCTCAGCGATAGTGAAGCTTCCGCTGGACAAGCAGCGGTCTCTACAGACTGGGGTGCAGGCTCTCCTTCAAAGTCAGTCGCACTCATTAAGACGCCTCATGCACTTCCTCGGGAAGATGGTGGCGGCAATGGAGGCGGTTCCGTTTGCGCAGTTTCATCTGCGCCCACTTCAATGGGACATTCTCCGCCAATGGGACGGGAAGTCAAAATCCCTGGACAGGAAAGTCTCCCTTTCCCAGACGGCCAAGGACTCTCTGCAGTGGTGGCTTCTTCCCACCTCATTATCACAGGGAAGATCCTTCCTACCACCGTCTTGGGCGGTGGTCACGACAGACGCGAGTCTGTCAGGGTGGGGAGCAGTTTTTCTCCACCACAGGGCTCAGGGTACGTGGACTCAGCAGGAGTCCACCCTTCAGATCAATGTTCTGGAAATCAGAGCAGTGTATCTTGCCCTACTAGCCTTCCAGCAGTGGCTGGAAGGAAGGCAGATCCGAATTCAGTCGGACAACTCCACAGCGGTGGCATACATCAACCACCAAGGGGGGACACGCAGTCGGCAAGCCTTCCAGGAAGTCCGGCGGATTCTGATGTGGGTGGAAGCCACGGCCTCCACCATATCCGCAGTTCACATCCCCGGCGTAGAAAACTGGGAAGCAGACTTCCTCAGTCGCCAGGGCATGGACGCAGGGGAATGGTCCCTTCACCCAGACGTGTTTCAGGAAATCTGTCGCCGATGGGGAAGGCCGGACGTCGACCTCATGGCGTCCCGGCACAACAACAAGGTCCCAACCTTCATGGCACGGTCTCGCGATCAAAGAGCGCTGGCGGCAGACGCCCTAGTGCAAGATTGGTCGCAGTTCCGGCTCCCTTATGTGTTTCCACCTCTGGCACTCTTGCCCAGAGTGCTACGCAAGATCAGATCCGATTGCATCCGCGTCATACTCGTCGCCCCAGACTGGCCGAGGAGGGCGTGGTATCCGGATCTGTGGCAGCTCACGGTCGGCCAACCGTGGGCACTACCAGACCGACCAGACTTACTGTCCCAAGGGCCGTTTTTCCATCGGAATTCTGCGGCCCTGAACCTGACTGTGTGGCCATTGAGTCCTGGATCCTAGCGTCTTCAGGATTATCCCAAGGGGTCGTTGCCACCATGAGACAGGCTAGGAAGCCCACGTCCGCTAAGATCTACCACAGAACGTGGAGGATATTCTTATCCTGGTGCTCTGCTCAGGGAGTGTCCCCCTGGCCATTTGCATTGCCTACCTTTCTTTCTTTCCTGCAATCTGGGTTAGAAAAAGGTTTGTCGCTCGGCTCCCTTAAAGGTCAGGTCTCGGCGCTATCCGTCTTTTTTCAGAGGCGTTTGGCACGCCTTCCTAAGGTGCGCACGTTCCTACAGGGGGTTTGCCATATCGTACCCCCGTACAAGCGGCCGTTAGATCCATGGGATCTGAACAGGGTACTAGTTGCCCTCCAGAAGCCGCCCTTCGAGCCTCTGAGGGAGGTTTCACTTTCTAGACTATCACAGAAAGTGGCTTTTCTGGTAGCGATCACATCTCTTCGGAGAGTGTCTGAGCTGGCAGCGCTATCATCCAAGGCTCCCTTCCTGGTCTTCCACCAGGACAAGGTAGTGCTGCGCCCCATTCAGGAGTTTCTCCCGAAGGTGGTATCCTCTTTTCATCTTAATCAGGATATCTCTTTGCCTTCGTTTTGTCCTCATGCAGTTCATCGGTATGAGAAGGATTTACATTTGTTGGATCTGGTGAGAGCACTCAGAGTCTACATTTCCCGCACGGCGCCCTTGCGCCGTTCGGATGCACTCTTTGTCCTTGTCGCTGGTAAGCGCAAAGGGTCGCAGGCTTCTAAGGCCACCCTGGCTCGATGGATCAAAGAACCAATTCTTGAAGCCTACCGTTCTGCTGGGCTTCCGGTTCCATCAGGGCTGAAGGCCCATTCTACCAGAGCCGTGGGTGCGTCCTGGGCATTGCGACACCAGGCTACGGCTCAACAGGTGTGCCAGGCAGCTACCTGGTCGAGTCTGCACACTTTCACCAAACATTATCAGGTGCATACCTATGCTTCGGCGGACGCCAGCCTAGGTAGAAGAGTCCTGCAGGCGGCAGTTGCCTCCCTATAGGGGAGGGCTGTCTTGCAGCTCTAACATGAGGTATCTCTTTACCCACCCAGGGACAGCTTTTGGACGTCCCAATCGTCTGGGTCTCCCAATGGAGCGCCGAAGAAGAAGGGAATTTTGTTACTTACCGTAAATTCCTTTTCTTCTAGCTCCTATTGGGAGACCCAGCACCCGCCCTGTTGTCCTTCGGGATTTTTGGTTTGTTTGCGGGTACACATGTTGTTCATGTTGAACGGTTTTCAGTTCTCCGACGTTACTTCGGAGTGAATTTGTTTAAACCAGTTATTGGCTTTCCTCCTTCTTGCTTTTGCACTAAAACTGGTGAGCCAGTGATCCCACTGGGGGTGTATAGCCAGAAGGGGAGGGGCCTTACACTTTTTAGTGTAATTGCTTTGTGTGGCCTCCGGAGGCAGTGCTATACACCCCAATCGTCTGGGTCTCCCAATAGGAGCTAGAAGAAAAGGAATTTACGGTAAGTAACAAAATTCCCTTCTTTTTTTTTTTTTTAAAGGACACTAAAATCTAAGAAACAAAAACATCAAATAGGTGTTTGGTATCACTGTAAACCCACGTGGAAGATTTTCACATTTTGTCATTCAAAACTACAATTTGTGCAAAGATGCGGCCGCAACCGACAAAAGACAAAGGGTACGGGTCTGGAAGAAAACAAAAATCCTTTTAAAGGCTCAGGATTAAGAGGGGAAAAGCAAAGTCACAAGGAGAATGTGGGACCCCTAGATTATAGAAACCTCTGCTACTGATTCCACCGCAGAGGACAAGGACGTGGACGCCAGCTGATAGGGGGTTGTAGTTGTGAGGCGGCTCCTCTGTGGCCTCCGCCGGTGTTATACAGGGGGCCTGGCACAGCGCAGTGATGGGGGTTGTAGTTGTGAGGTGGCTCCTCTGTGGCCTCCGCCGGTGTTATACAGGGGGCCTGGCACAGCGCAGTGATGGGGGTTGTAGTTGTGAGGCGGCTCCTCTGTGGCCTCCGCCGGTGTTATACAGGGGGCCTGGCACAGCGCAGTGATGGGGGTTGTAGTTGTGAGTCGGCTCCTCTGTGGCCTCCGCCGGTGTTATGCAGAGGGCCCGGCACAGCGCAGTGATGGGGGTTGTAGTTGTGAGGCGGCTCCTCTGTGGCCTCCGCCGGTGTTAGTCAGGGGGCCTGGCACAGTGCAGTGATGGGGGTTGTAGTTGTGAGGCGGCTCCTCTGTGGCCTCCGCCGGTGTTATGCAGAGGGCCCGGCACAGCGCAGTGATGGGGGTTGTAGTTGTGAGGCGGCTCCTCTGTGGCCTCCGCCGGGGTTATACAGGGGGCCTGGCACAGCGCAGTGATGGGGGTTGTAGTTGTGAGGCGGCTCCTCTGTGGCCTCCGCAGGTGTTATGCAGAGGGCCCGGCACAGCGCAGTGATGGGGGTTGTAGTTGTGAGGCGGCTCCTCTGTGGCCCCCGCAGGTGTTATGCAGGGGGCCCGGCACAGCGCAGTGATGCAGTTTGCGGCTTCTTTGTGCTGCTTGCTCTCCTGGTGCAGACGTCTTATGTCTGTGTATTCGGGGTCACCTGCAGGCTCAGTAGGACACTTGGTTACCTGCAGATCTCTGGTGTCTCAGTCGCTCCGGTCACCTCCAGGCACCACGGCCATAAACCACGGCTGCGCCACCATCTGCTCCTGAATATTACACGTGCGGCCGGAGATTTCCAGCAGATCTCCATTGTGACTTCTGGGGACCCTGCGGCTGCTGCTGGTCAGTATTTAGTGATGTTATTCGCTGCGTCCTCGGATTTTACCTCTGCTGATCAGTATTTAGTGATGTTATTCGCTGCGTCCTCGGATTTTACCTCTGCTGGTCAGTATTTAGTGATGTTATTCGCTGCGTCCTCAGATTTTACCTCTGCTGGTCAGTATTTAGTGATGTTATTCGCTGCGTCCTCGGATTTTACCTCTGCTGGTCAGTATTTAGTGATGTTATTCGCTGCGTCCTCGGATTTTACCTCTGCTGGTCAGTATTTAGTGATGTTATTCGCTGCGTCCTCGGATTTTACCTCTGCTGGTCAGTATTTAGTGATGTTATTCGCTGTGTCCTCGGATTTTACCTCTGCTGATCAGTATTTAGTGATGTTATTCGCTGCGTCCTCGGATTTTACCTCTGCTGATCAGTATTTAGTGATGTTATTTGCTGCGTCCTCGGATTTTACCTCTGCCGGTCAGTATTTAGTGATGTTATTCGCTGCGTCCTCGGATTTTACCTCTGCTGATCAGTATTTAGTGTTGTTATTCGCTGCGTCCTCGGATTTTACCTCTGCTGATCAGTATTTAGTGATGTTATTCGCTGCGTCCTCGGATTTTACCTCTGCTGGTCAGTATTTAGTGATGTTATTCGCTGCGTCCTCGGATTTTACCTCTGCTGATCAGTATTTAGTGATGTTATTCGCTGCGTCCTCGGATTTTACCTCTGCTGATCAGTATTTAGTGATGTTATTCGCTGCGTCCTCGGATTTCACCTCTGCTGGTCAGTATTTAGTGATGTTATTCGCTGCGTCCTCGGATTTTGCCTCTGCTGGTCAGTATTTAGTGATGTTATTCGCTGCGTCCTCGGATTTTACCTCTGCTGGTCAGTATTTAGTGATGTTATTCGATGCGTCCTCGGATTTTGCCTCTGCTGGTCAGTATTTAGGGATGTTATTCGCTGCGTCCTCGGATTTTACCTCTGCTGATCAGTATTTAGTGATGTTATTCGCTGCGTCCTCGGATTTTACCTCTGCTGGTCAGTATTTAGTGATGTTATTTGCTGCGTCCTCGGATTTTACCTCTGCTGGTCGTTATTTAGTGTTGTTATTCGCTGCGTCCTCGGATTTTACCTCTGCTGATCAGTATTTAGTGATGTTATTCGCTGCGTCCTCGGATTTTACCTCTGCTGATCAGTATTTAGTGATGTTATTCGCTGCGTCCTCGGATTTTACCTCTGCTGGTCAGTATTTAGTGATGTTATTCGCTGCGTCCTCGGATTTTACCTCTGCTGGTCAGTATTTAGTGATGTTATTCGCTGCGTCCTCGGATTTTACCTTTGCTGATCAGTATTTAGTGATGTTATTCGCTGCGTCCTCGGATTTTACCTCTGCTGATCAGTATTTAGTGTTGTTATTCGCTGCGTCCTCGGATTTTACCTCTGCTGGTCAGTATTTAGTGTTGTTATTCGCTGCGTCCTCGGATTTTACCTCTGCTGATCAGTATTTAGTGATGTTATTCGCTGCGTCCTCGGATTTTACCTCTGCTGATCAGTATTTAGTGTTGTTATTCGCTGCGTCCTCGGATTTTACCTCTGCTGATCAGTATTTAGTGATGTTATTCGCTGCGTCCTCGGATTTTACCTCTGCTGGTCAGTATTTAGTGATGTTATTTGCTGCGTCCTCGGATTTTACCTCTGCTGGTCGGTATTTAGTGTTGTTATTCGCTGCGTCCTCGGATTTTACCTCTGCTGATCAGTATTTAGTGATGTTATTCGCTGCGTCCTCGGATTTTACCTCTGCTGGTCAGTATTTAGTGATGTTATTCGCTGCGTCCTCGGATTTTACCTCTGCTGATCAGTATTTAGTGATGTTATTCGCTGCGTCCTCGGATTTTACCTCTGCTGATCAGTATTTAGTGTTGTTATTCGCTGCGTCCTCGGATTTTACCTCTGCTGGTCAGTATTTAGTGATGTTATTCGCTGCGTCCTCGGATTTTACCTCTGCTGATCAGTATTTAGTGATGTTATTCGCTGCGTCCTCGGATTTTACCTCTGCTGGTCAGTATTTAGTGTTGTTATTCGCTGCGTCCTCGGATTTTGCCTCTGCTGATCAGTATTTAGTGATGTTATTCGCTGCGTCCTCGGATTTTACCTCTGCTGATCAGTATTTAGTGATGTTATTCGCTGCGTCCTCGGATTTTACCTCTGCTGATCAGTATTTTTAGTGTTGTTATTCGCTGCGTCCTCGGATTTTACCTCTGCTGATCAGTATTTTTAGTGTTGTTATTCGCTGCGTCCTCGGATTTTACCTCTGCTGATCAGTATTTTTAGTGTTGTTATTCGCTGCGTCCTCGGATTTTACCTCTGCTGGTCGGTATTTAGTGTTGTTATTCGCTGCGTCCTCGGATTTTGCCTCTGCTGATCAGTATTTAGTGATGTTATTCGCTGCGTCCTCGGATTTTGCCTCTGCTGATCGGTATTTAGTGATGTTATTCGCTGCGTCCTCGGATTTTGCCTCTGCTGATCGGTATTTAGTGATGTTATTCGCTGTGTCCTCGGATTTTGCCTCTGCTGATCGGTATTTAGTGATGTTATTCGCTGCGTCCTCGGATTTTGCCTCTGCTGATCAGTATTTAGTGATGTTATTCGCTGCGTCCTCGGATTTTGCCTCTGCTGATCAGTATTTAGTGATGTTATTCGCTGCGTCCTCGGATTTTACCTCTGCCGGTCAGTATTTAGTGATGTTATTCGCTGCGTCCTCGGATTTTACCTCTGCTGGTCAGTATTTAGTGTTGTTATTCGCTGTGTCCTCGGATTTTGCCTCTGCTGATCAGTATTTAGTGATGTTATTCGCTGCGTCCTCGGATTTTACCTCTGCTGATCAGTATTTAGTGTTGTTATTCGCTGCGTCCTCGGATTTTGCCTCTGCTGGTCAGTATTTAGTGATGTTATTCGCTGCGTCCTCGGATTTTACCTCTGCTGGTCAGTATTTAGTGATGTTATTCGCTGCGTCCTCGGATTTTGCCTCTGCTGATCAGTATTTAGTGATGTTATTCGCTGCGTCCTCGGATTTTGCCTCTGCTGATCAGTATTTAGTGATGTTATTCGCTGTGTCCTCGGATTTTGCCTCTGCTGATCAGTATTTAGTGATGTTATTCGCTGTGTCCTCGGATTTTGCCTCTGCTGATCAGTTTTTAGTGATGTTATTCGCTGCGTCCTCGGATTTTGCCTCTGCTGATCAGTATTTAGTGATGTTATTCGCTGCGTCCTCGGATTTTACCTCTGCTGATCAGTATTTAGTGTTGTTATTCGCTGCGTCCTCGGATTTTGCCTCTGCTGGTCAGTATTTAGTGTTGTTATTCGCTGCGTCCTCGGATTTTACCTCTGCTGATCAGTATTTAGTGTTGTTATTCGCTGCGTCCTCGGATTTTGCCTCTGCTGGTCAGTATTTAGTGTTGTTATTCGCTGCGTCCTCGGATTTTACCTCTGCTGGTCGGTATTTAGTGTTGTTATTCGCTGCGTCCTCGGATTTTACCTCTGCTGGTCAGTATTTAGTGATGTTATTCGCTGCGTCCTCGGATTTTACCTCTGCTGGTCAGTATTTAGTGATGTTATTCGCTGCGTCCTCGGATCTTACCTCTGCTGGTCAGTATTTAGTGATGTTATTCGCTGCGTCCTCGGATTTTACGTCTGCTGGTCGGTATTTAGTGTTGTTATTCGCTGCGTCCTCGGATTTTACCTCTGCTGATCAGTATTTAGTGTTGTTATTCGCTGCGTCCTCGGATTTTGCCTCTGCTGGTCAGTATTTAGTGATGTTATTCGCTGCGTCCTCGGATTTTGCCTCTGCTGATCAGTATTTAGTGATGTTATTCGCTGCGTCCTCGGATTTTACCTCTGCTGGTCAGTATTTAGTGTTGTTATTCGCTGCGTCCTCGGATTTTGCCTCTGCTGATCAGTATTTAGTGTTGTTATTCGCTGCGTCCTCGGATTTTACCTCTGCTGATCAGTATTTAGTGTTGTTATTCGCTGCGTCCTCGGATTTTGCCTCTGCTGATCAGTATTTAGTGTTGTTATTCGCTGCGTCCTCGGATTTTACCTCTGCTGATCAGTATTTAGTGTTGTTATTCGCTGCGTCCTCGGATTTTGCCTCTGCTGATCAGTATTTTTAGTGTTGTTATTCGCTGCGTCCTCGGATTTTGCCTCTGCTGGTCAGTATTTAGTGTTGTTATTCGCTGCGTCCTCGGATTTTGCCTCTGCTGATCAGTATTTAGTGTTGTTATTCGCTGCGTCCTCGGATTTTACTTCTGCTGATCAGTATTTAGTGGTGTTATTCGCTGCGTCCTCGGATTTTACCTCTGCTGATCAGTATTTAGTGATGTTATTCGCTGCGTCCTCGGATTTTACCTCTGCTGGTCAGTATTTAGTGATGTTATTCGCTGCGTCCTCGGATTTTACCTCTGCTGGTCGGTATTTAGTGTTGTTATTCGCTGCGTCCTCGGATTTTACCTCTGCTGGTCAGTATTTAGTGATGCTATTCGCTGCGCCCTCGGATTTTACCTCTGCTGGTCAGTATTTAGTGATGTTATTCGCTGTGTCCTCGGATTTTACCTCTGCTGGTCAGCGTTTGGTCATTATTTACCCTCTGATCTCCTTCAGGGTCGGGCAAACACTTCAGGACCCAAGACCCCCCCCCCCCTCTCACCCCCCCCAGATAAGACAGATTCCTATATGACCGCAGTGTCACTGTTATTTCCAGCACTTCCCGTATTATGACACATGGCGTAGTCGTAGCCGGTGAGTAATGGGCACATGATGGCGGTGATCACCGCGCTGTGTAGTGGCGCTGAGCGATCGCCCAGTGTGGGGGGCACTGCCGGGGTCAGGCTGCATTAGTTGTGTTTTCTATAAGGGGGGCACGCACATGGTAGATCTGTTGTAGTAAGTTCTGTGAATGTCCTTGTATTTGACTGGAGTTTGCAGAAGTTTACACACCCTCAGCCCCGTCCAGATAAATACATAGAACCTATGTTTCGTCTCGGTCTTTTCTGCAGTAGATTCTTATCCATGCGCCGTCAGGTGGGATTGTATGTGACCCCCCCATAGTCCGGGGAGCGCGGCGGGGTCCTTGTCACGACCCCTATACATTCCCGATTCCCACCTGCGATGTTACAGCCGTAAGGGTGCTTTACACGCTGCAACATCGCTAGCGATCTCGTTAGTGATGTGACCCACCAGATCGCACATAGGTCATTTTTATAGCGCCGGTCACATCTGTGTTCTGTCGTGTCACATCGCTAACGAGATCGCTAGCAATGTCGCAGCGTTTAGTCTCTCTGGCCCAGCGCCTGTGCATTAGTGGGGGCTCATTGTGCTTCCTCCATGTATCGGGGGGCTGTGGAGCATCCCTTTAAATGTTCCTTCTTGGTCTGTAATTTGAGCTTCGCGGTCCATGCTTAGAAAGCAGCTTGTGTTCCCAGTCACCCACAGGACTAAGGTAAAAGGGGGAGGATTAATCCAGGGTGGGGTGCAATACTGTGCGCTGCGTCTTACAGGACTGCGAGGGTTAATTGTATTACTACTCTGTATTCCTACTCTGGTGCTCCAAGGGTTAATAGGACAATGCCCCAGGGAGTGTCTACGTGTTGTTTTTATAAGCTGCAGCCAATCACAGAGCTGCCTTTTAGGGGCTGGAGTCATCGCTGCTTCCTATTGGCGGAGTCAGACACGCCTTTGAGACTGATGGGCGCAACTTTCGAGAAAAACACAGAAGCAGAAACTGTCAGCGAGCGACGATGAGAGGACGAGGCCGGCAGCACACGGACACCAGGTGAGGAGGTGACGGGCAGCACACGGACACCAGGTGAGGAGGTGACGGGCAGCACACGGACACCAGGTGAGGAGGTGACTGGCAGCACACGGACACCAGGTGAGGAGGTGGAGGGCAGCGCACGGACACCAGGTGAGGAGGTGACGGGCAGCACACGGACACCAGGTGAGGAGGTGACGGGCAGCACACGGACACCAGGTGAGGAGGTGACGGGCAGCACACGGACACCAGGTGAGGAGGTGACTGGCAGCACACGGACACCAGGTGAGGAGGTGACGGGCAGCACACGGACACCAGGTGAGGAGGTGACGGGCAGCACACGGACACCAGGTGAGGAGGTGGCGGGCAGCACACGGACACCAGGTGAGGAGGTGACGGGCAGCACACGGACACCAGGTGAGGAGGTGACGGGCAGCACACGGACACCAGGTGAGGAGGTGACGGGCAGCACACGGACACCAGGTGAGGAGGTGACGGGCAGCACACGGACACCAGGTGAGGAGGTGACGGGCAGCACACGGACACCAGGTGAGGAGGTGACGGGCAGCACACGGACACCAGGTGAGGAGGTGACGGGCAGCACACGGACACCAGGTGAGGAGGTGGCGGGCAGCACACGGACACCAGGTGAGGAGGTGGCGGGCAGCACACGGACACCAGGTGAGGAGGTGACGGTCAGCACACGGACACCAGGTGAGGAGGTGACGGGCAGCACACGGACACCAGGTGAGGAGGTGACGGGCAGCACACGGACACCAGGTGAGGAGGTGACGGGCAGCACACGGACACCAGGTGAGGAGGTGACGGGCAGCACACGGACACCAGGTGAGGAGGTGACGGGCAGCACACGGACACCAGGTGAGGAGGTGACGGGCAGCACACGGACACCAGGTGAGGAGGTGACGGGCAGCACACGGACACCAGGTGAGGAGGTGACGGGCAGCACACGGACACCAGGTGAGGAGGTGACGGGCAGCACACGGACACCAGGTGAGGTGACGGGCAGCGCACGGACACCAGGTGAGGAGGTGGCGGGCAGCGCACGGACACCAGGTGAGGAGGTGGCGGGCAGCACACGGACACCAGGTGAGGAGGTGACGGGCAGCGCACGGACACCAGGTGAGGAGGTGGCGGGCAGCGCACGGACACCAGGTGAGGAGGTGGCGGGCAGCGCACGGACACCAGGTGAGGAGGTGACGGGCAGCACACGGACACCAGGTGAGGAGGTGGCGGGCAGCACACGGACACCAGGTGAGGAGGTGGCGGGCAGCGCACGGACACCAGGTGAGGAGGTGACGGGCAGCGCACGGACACCAGGTGAGGAGGTGGCGGGCAGCACACGGACACCAGGTGAGGAGGTGACGGGCAGCACACGGACACCAGGTGAGGAGGTGACTGGCAGCACACGGACACCAGGTGAGGAGGTGACTGGCAGCACACGGACACCAGGTGAGGAGGTGACTGGCAGCACACGGACACCAGGTGAGGAGGTGACTGGCAGCGCACGGACACCAGGTGAGGAGGTGGCGGGCAGCACACGGACACCAGGTGAGGAGGTGACGGGCAGCGCACGGACACCAGGTGAGGAGGTGACGGGCAGCACACGGACACCAGGTGAGGAGGTGACGGGCAGCACACGGACACCAGGTGAGGTGGCGGGCAGCACACGGACACCAGGTGAGGAGGTGGAGGGCAGCACACGGACACCAGGTGAGGAGGTGGCGGGCAGCACACGGACACCAGGTGAGGAGGTGACTGGCAGCACGCGGACACCAGGTGAGGAGGTGGTCGGCAGCACGCGGACGCGAGGTGAGGGGCAGCACACGGACACCAGGTGAGGAGGTGGCGGGCAGCGCACGGACACCAGGTGAGGAGGTGACGGGCAGCGCACGGACACCAGGTGAGGAGGTGGTCAGCAGCACACGGACACCAGATGAGAAGGTGGTGGGCAGCGCACGGACACCAGGTGAGGAGGTGGCGGGCAGCGCACGGACACCAGGTGAGGAGGTGGTCAGCAGCACACGGACACCAGGTGAGGAGGTGACGGGCAGCGCACGGACACCAGGTGAGGAGGTGAGGGGCAGCACACGGACACCAGGTGAGGAGGAGGCGGGCAGCACACGGACACCAGGTGAGGAGGTGACGGGCAGCACGCGGACACGAGGTGAGGGGCAGCACACGGACACCAGGTGAGGAGGTGACAGGCAGCACACGGACACCAGGTGAGGAGGTGAGGGGCAGCACACGGACCCCAGGTGAGGAGGTGAGGGGCAGCACACGGACACCAGGTGAGGAGGTGGCGGGCAGCACACGGACACCAGGTGAGGAGGTGACTGGCAGCACACGGACACCAGGTGAGGAGGTGACTGGCAGCACACGGACAACAGGTGAGGAGGTGACTGGCAGCACACGGACACCAGGTGAGGAGGTGACGGGCAGCACGCGGACACGAGGTGAGGGGCAGCACACGGACACCAGGTGAGGAGGTGGTCAGCAGCACACGGACACCAGATGAGAAGGTGGTGGGCAGCACACGGACACCAGGTGAGGAGGTGGCGGGCAGCGCACGGACACCAGGTGAGGAGGTGGTCAGCAGCACACGGACACCAGGTGAGGAGGTGACGGGCAGCACACGGACACCAGGTGAGGAGGTGACGGGCAGCACACGGACACCAGGTGAGGAGGTGGTCAGTAGCACACGGACACCAGGTGAGGAGGTGGCGGGCAGCACACGGACACCAGGTGAGGAGGTGACGGGCAGCACACGGACACCAGGTGAGGAGGTGACGGGCAGTACACGGACACCAAGTGAGGAGGTGGCGGGCAGCACACGGACACCAGGTGAGGAGGTGACGGGCAGCACACGGACACCAGGTGAGGAGGTGGCGGGCAGCACACGGACACCAGGTGAGGAGGTGACGGGCAGCACACGGACACCAGGTGAGGAGGTGACGGGCAGCACACGGACACCAGGTGAGGAGGTGACGGGCAGCACACGGACACCAGGTGAGGAGGTGACGGGCAGCACACGGACACCAGGTGAGGAGGTGGCGGGCAGCACACGGACACCAGGTGAGGAGGTGACGGGCAGCACACGGACACCAGGTGAGGAGGTGGTCGGCCCCACCGCCAGGGTCAGGAGGCTGAGATCTGGGGGCGGGTGGCTTCTCCCAGGGGTGTTCCCCACATTTCGGTGTCTGCAGGGACAGATAAGACTCGGGCGCTCTGTGTCACGTTGCGACATCTGTCCATTTCCTCTGGTGTCACGTTACAGTCTACTGCTTCTTGTCTGTGATTCGGACGTTTGGGTTTTTTGTTTTTTTTTAACAACTAAAATACAGCTTTAATTCTGGGGTTAGACGGTGACTTTGGCAGCGACACGGGTCCCGCCACGTCGTGGCATAATGGGGGGGTGAATGGGGGTCACATTGTAACCAGCGAGGGGCTGAGACAAGAGACAAGGAAAAGTCACAATTAGCAGATTATTGGAGACTTTCTGGTGGCGGTTCCTTGCAGGTTACAATGTGCCGCCATTCACCTGCATTACACTGAGATGTCACAGCCAAAGTCACCGCCTAGCCGCAGCCTAACATAGTCACAGCTGCAAAGGGCAGACAGGTTTGACAGATGCTTTTGTGCCCAGTGGCCCCGGACTATGACACCATATGATATAGCTCCATTTCAGAGACCCCTGCAGGGTAATATCAGAAAGGGAGAGCGATGCGAGATAGGTGACCAGAACTAAACCAGGGCAGGGCGGGCCACTAAGACCCCCACTGACCGCCAGCACTGCACCCACATATCCCCCACAGTCCGACTCATGGAGCACACGGGCACCCGCCACTGCATGCACACGAGGGCACAAGTCGTCCGTTCTGTGATCAGCGGGGGGGGGCTCAGCCGTCCGGTCCCTCGCACCTCTCCTCTTATTACTGGAATGCCCCTTTAATGTTTTGTCTGTAATTATAGGGCGGGGCCGTTGATGCCCCCGATGCCATGCGGCTTTGTGAAGAAAAACTGGCTGTGGGACGCAAACGACCTGTGCCCGGCTGTGGAGCTGTCCCCGGACCGGAGCGAGGTGTATTTCCACACGGATCCTGTTTCCGAGAGCGTCGGGACGGCTGCAGTGCGGGGGGAAGCAGGTGAGCGGAGCTCCGGGGTATCCCTAAGGCCTCGTTTCTAGTTTTGCATAGCTTCTGGTGTGAGAACATTGGAAGTGCGATGCTAATGACCCTCCACTGCGAGCGTCAGCCGAGGGTCATACAACTGTAATCCAATCTTATGATCGGATCACAGCTGCGGAGGAGAGGGAGGGGGCACTTTCTTCCATCTCCTCCATTGTCTCTCTGTGTACCATCGCACTGCAGTCGGATGATATGCACGTACAGTGCGATGTGTCACACGCTCCCATAGACTTGTATAGGGGTGTATGAGCTGAGAATCGCTGCCAAACACAACATGCAGGGATTCCTTTCTCAGACCGCTATGGCAGGAGAAACCAATCACAGATGGACGCTGCCCCGTAGTTTTGCTCACTCCTGTGTCTGGGGGGATCAGTGCACTCTTGTGTAGGGGGGGAGAGTACACATAAGAAAGCCGTCAACCAACCTCCCCATACACAGGAGCGATCAGCTCAGCTGAGCAGCCAAGTGCGCTCATCAAGGAGAAGGGAAAGAGCCGCTCACAGGGGAGGTCAGCTCAGCCGAGCAGCCATGTGCGCTCATCAAGGAGAAGGGAAAGAGCCGCTCACAGGGGAGGTCAGCTCAGCCGAGCAGCCATGTGAGCTCATCAATGAGGAGGGAAGGAGCCGCTCACAGGGGAGGTCAGCTCAGCCGAGCAGCCATGTGCGCTCATCAGTGAGAAGGGAAGGAGCCGCTCACAGGGGAGGTCAGCCGAGCAGCCATGTGCGCTCATCAAGGAGAAGGGAAAGAGCCGCTCACAGGGGAGGTCAGCTCAGCCGAGCAGCCATGTGCGCTCATCAGTGAGAAGGGAAGGAGCCGCTCACAGGGGAGGTCAGCTCAGCCGAGCAGCCATGTGCGCTCATCAGTGAGAAGGGAAGGAGCCGCTCACAGGGGAGGTCAGCCGAGCAGCCATGTGCGCTCATCAGTGAGAAGGGAAGGAGCCGCTCACAGGGGAGGTCAGCTCAGCCGAGCAGCCATGTGCACTCATCATTGAGAAGGGAAGGAGCCGCTCACAGGGGAGGTCAGCTCAGCCAAGCAGCCATGTGCGCTCATCAGTGAGAAGGGAAGGAGCCGCTCACAGGGGAGGTCAGCTCAGCCGAGCAGCCATCTGCGCTCATCAGTGAGAAGGGAAGGAGCCGCTCACAGGGGAGGTCAGCTCAGCCAAGCAGCCATGTGCGCTCATCAGTGAGAAGGGAAGGAGCCGCTCACAGGGGAGGTCAGCTCAGCCGAGCAGCCATCTGCGCTCATCAATGAGAAGGGAAAGAGCCGCTCACAGGGGAGATCAGCTCAGCCGAGCAGCCATGTGTGCTCATCAATGAGAAGGGAAGGAGCCGCTCACAGGGGAGGTCAGCTCAGCCGAGCAGCCATCTGCGCTCATCAATGAAAAGGGAAAGAGCCGCTCACAGGGGAGGTCAGCTCAGCCGAGCAGCCATGTGCACTCATCAGTGAGAAGGGAAGGAGCCGCTCACAGGGGAGGTCAGCTCAGCCGAGCAGCCATGTGCGCTCATCAATGAGAAGGGAAGGAGCCGCTCACAGGCTCCTCCGGCATTGGCTGACCTGATCGCGCCGTGTAATGGCGGCAGGAGCTTCTGCAGGGCCACATCGTCGCCATCTTTGTCTTGTGATGCAGCTGAGCCCATGATAATGCAGGATATGGAACAAAAAGCCAAATAATTGCAGAAAAAGTGAATAAAACTCCAAACCTCACTGACACTGTAAGCAATCGTCAGCATGGAGAGAGGAGTCTGGAGTCTGCGGAGAGTCGCCCGTCTTCTCCGGATGCTTCCTCGATATCTAAGTGATGCTACCGAGCCGGTGAAGGTCACGTCTGCAGCCCTCACCGGGCACAGTATGGGATAATGAGAATACAATGTATCACCAACAGCTCTAGTAATGTGTGAGCAGCAGCGACCCACGGATGTGTCTGTGATCGGGAAATGTGGCTTCAAGCGCCAGGATTTTTGGTCTTTGGAAACCATCAGATTGTAATATCAGCCCAAATTATCACCATGCGCCATAGTCCCGAATTATCACCATGCGCCATAGTCCCGAATTATCACCATGCGCCATAGTCCCGAATTATCACCATGCGCCATAGTCCCGAATTATCACCATGCGCCATAATCCTGTTTTGTGTCCAGGATGGTAAAAATAAGCTCAGAAACCCTGCCGTCATCTTACTCCACTAGGTGGCGCCGCTGGGACAATATGACAGAATTATATCCTGCAGCCATGTCACCCGGCCGGGAGGGGGGCTCTGCTGGAGACCCTCGAACACCTCTCATCCAGAGAGTGTCAGACCCACGAGATGCAGCCAGGATTGTGGATCTGTCCGTATTGCAGGGATCTGCTCTGTGCAATCTCTCTCCAATCCATAAGAGGTCTCTGCATTTTATCCCTTTGATGTGATGTTTTGCCTTTTATATTTCCTCTTTATTTCACCATTTGTGTATTTTGTAAACATTGCTCTATTGTAAATGAAATGTAAACATTGATATTTGTGTTTTGCTGCTTTAAAGGGAGTCACAACCATAAAGAGGCAAAGTTAAGCTGCACTCCTGTGTCTGGGGGGATCAGTGCACTCTTGTGTAGGGGGGGAGAGTCCATGCGCATTTGCGTCGGTGGGGGTCTGTTCGCTCTTGCGTCGTGGCGGGGACTCCGTTCGCTCTTGCGTCGTGGGGGGGTCTGTTCGCTCTTGCATCGTGGGGGGGGTCCGTTCGCTCTTGCGTCGTGGGGGAATTTGTTCGCTCTTGCGTCGTGGGGGGGGGGTCCGTTCGCTCTTGCGTCGTGGGGGGGGGTCCGTTCGCTCTTGCGTCTTGGGGGGGTCCGTTCGTTCTTGCGTCGTGGGGGGGGTCCGTTCACTCTTGCATCGTGGGGGGGGTCCGTTCGCTCTTGCATCGTGGGGGGGGTCTGTTCGCTCTTGCGTCGTGGGGGGATCCGTTCGCTCTTGCGTCGTGGGGGGGGTCTGTTCGCTCTTGCGTCGTGGGGGGGTCCGTTCGCTCTTGCATCGTGGAGGGGGTCCGTTCGCTCGTGCGGCAGAGAGAGTGCATGCACTCGGGCGGCAGGGAGGAGAGTGCGTGCACTTGTGTCGCCGTCACATGAGCGCTGCAGACAATCACTGAGTCTGGTAGCAGCGGAAACTCTGCACTGGACCTGGGGAGGGGGAGTAAAGCGCAGGTCTATCACATGTCTCAGAATTTATCACCACTAGGAGCCGTTCTCTTACATTTTCTGGTTTTCTTCTTCCAGGCTTCTTACAAGGAGAACATTTCTGGGAGGTTGAGTTCTTGGAGCCGCCGTCTGGACTGTCCGTCATGGTCGGTGTCGGCACCAGCAGAGCCGCGCTATCTGCCGGCAGCTTCCAGTATCTCAATTTACTGGGTAAGATGGGGCCGCTCCTGAGTCCAGGGAGCTAAGAAAGGTAGCAGGACCCCCGGCCTCTGGATATAAGGGGCCGGGGGGGTCTCAGACAGGTGGGGCCCGGGGGGTCTCAGACAGGTGGGGCCCGGGGGGTCTCGGACAGGTGGGGCCCGGGGGGTCTCGGACAGGTGGGGCCGGGGGGTCTCAGACAGGTGGGGCCGGGGGGTCTCGGACAGGTGGGGCCAGTCTCCTCCTATTGCCACCAGTAATGATCCATGTGACTGTTTCCAGGCCGGGATGCCGACAGCTGGGGTCTGTGCTATAAAGGCAGAATCTGGCACAGCGGCAGCAGCAGCACGTACACCGAGCCGCTCTACGAGGAGGGGACGCTGATCGGGGTGCACCTGGACATGGGGGACGGGACGCTGACCTTCTACAAAGACCGACAGAGTCTGGGGGTCGCCTTCACCGGACTCCACAAGGTAATGTCACTGGTCACAATGCAGAGCATTGCAGCTATGACAGAAAGGAGTCAGGACACGCAGAGCATCGCAGCTATGATAGAAAGGAGTCAGGACACGCAGAGCATCGCAGCTATGATAGAAAGGAGTCAGGACACGCAGAACATCGCAGCTATGATAGAAAGGGGTCAGGACACGCAGAGCATCGCAGCTATGATAGAAAGGAGTCAGGACCCGCAGAGCATCACAGCTATGATAGAAAGGAGTCAGGACACGCAGAGCATCGCAGCTATGATAGAAAGGAGTCAGGACACGCAGAGCATCGCAGCTATGATAGATAGGAGTCAGGACACGCAGAGCATTGCAGCTATGACAGAAAGGAGTCAGGACACGCAGAGCATCACAGCTTTGATAGAAAGGAGTCAGGACACGCAGAGCATCACAGCTTTGATAGAAAGGAGTCAGGACCTGCAGAGCATCGCAGCTTTGATAGAAAGGAGTCAGGACCTGCAGAGCATCGCAGCTATGATAGAAAGGAGTCAGGACACGCAGAGCATCGCAGCTTTGATAGAAAGGAGTCAGGACACGCAGAGCATCGCAGCTTTGATAGAAAGGAGTCAGGACCTGCAGAGCATCGCAGCTTTGATAGAAAGGAGTCAGGACCTGCAGAGCATCGCAGCTATGATAGAAAGGAGTCAGGACACGCAGAGCATCGCAGCTATGATAGAAAGGAGTCAGGACACGCAGAGCATCACAGCTATGATAGAAAGGAGTCAGGACACGCAGAGCATCGCAGCTATGATAGAAAGGAGTCAGGACCTGCAGAGCATCGCAGCTAAGATAGAAAGGAGTCAGGACACGCAGAGCATCACAGTTATGATAGAAAGGAGTCAGGACCTGCAGAGCATCGCAGCTATGATAGAAAGGAGTCAGGAGACGCAGAGCATCGCAGCTATGATAGAAAGGAGTCAGGACCTGCAGAGCATCGCTGCTATGATAGAAAGGAGTCAGGACACGCAGAGCATCGCAGCTATGATAGAAAGGAGTCAGGACCTGCAGAGCATCGCAGCTATGATAGAAAGGAGTCAGGACACGCAGAGCATCGCAGCTATGATAGAAAGGAGTCAGGATACGCAGAGCATCGCCGCTATGATAGAAAGTAGTCAGGACACGCAGAGCATCGCAGCTATGATAGAAAGGAGTCAGGACACGCAGAGCATCGCAGCTATGATAGAAAGGAGTCAGGACACGCAGAGCATCGCAGCTATGATAGAAAGGAGTCAGGACACGCAGAGCATCGCAGCTATGATAGAAAGGAGTCAGGACACGCAGAGCATCGCAGCTATGATAGAAAGGAGTCAGGACACGCAGAGCATCGCAGCTATGATAGAAAGGAGTCAGGACACGCAGAGCATCGCAGCTATGATAGAAAGGAGTCAGGACACGCAGAGCATCGCAGCTATGATAGAAAGGAGTCAGGACACGCAGAGCATCACAGCTATGATAGAAAGGAGTCAGGACACGCAGAGCATCACAGCTATGATAGAAAGGAGTCAGGACACGCAGAGCATCGCAGCTATGATATAAAGGAGTCAGGACACGCAGAGCATCGCAGCTATGATAGAAAGGAGTCAGGACCTGCAGAGCATCGCAGCTATGATATAAAGGAGTCAGGACGTGCAGAGCATCGCAGCTATGATATAAAGGAGTCAGGACGTGCAGAGCATCGCAGCTATGATAGAAAGGAGTCAGGCCACGCAGAGCATCGCAGCTATGATAGGAGTCAGGACACGCAGAACATCGCAGCTATGATAGGAGTCAGGACACGCAGAGCATCGCAGCTGTGATAGAAAGGAGTCAGGACCTGCAGAGCATCGCTGCTATGATAGAAAGGAGTCAGGACCTGCAGAGCATTGCTGCTATGATAGAAAGGAGTCAGGACCTGCAGAGCATTGCTGCTATGATAGAAAGGAGTCAGGACACGCAGAGCATCGCAGCTATGATAGAAAGGAGTCAGGACACGCAGAGCATCGCAGCTATGATAGAAAGGAGTCAGGATACGCAGAGCATCGCAGCTATGATAGAAAGGAGTCAGGACACGCAGAGCATCACAGCTATGATAGAAAGGAGTCAGGACCTGCAGAGCATCGCAGCTATGATAGAAAGGAGTCAGGACCTGCAGAGCATCGCAGCTATGATAGAAAGGAGTCAGGACACGCAGAGCATCGCAGCTATGATAGAAAGGAGTCAGGACACGCAGAGCATCACAGCTATGATAGAAAGGAGTCAGGACACGCAGAGCATCGCAGCTATGATAGAAAGGAGTCAGGACCTGCAGAGCATCGCAGCTATGATAGAAAGGAGTCAGGACAACGCAGAGCATCACAGCTATGATAGAAAGGAGTCAGGACCTGCAGAGCATCGCAGCTATGATAGAAAGGAGTCAGGACCTGCAGAGTATCGCAGCTATGATAGAAAGGAGTCAGGCCACGTAGAGCATTGCAGCTATGATAGGAGTCAGGACACGCAGAACATCGCAGCTATGATAGAAAGGAGTCAGGATACGCAGAGCATCGCCGCTATGATAGAAAGTAGTCAGGACACGCAGAGCATCGCAGCTATGATAGAAAGGAGTCAGGACACGCAGAGCATCGCAGCTATGATAGAAAGGAGTCAGGACACGCAGAGCATCGCAGCTATGATAGAAAGGAGTCAGGACACGCAGAGCATCACAGCTATGATAGAAAGGAGTCAGGACACGCAGAGCATCGCAGCTATGATAGAAAGGAGTCAGGACCTGCAGAGCATCGCAGCTATGATATAAAGGAGTCAGGACGTGCAGAGCATCGCAGCTATGATATAAAGGAGTCAGGACGTGCAGAGCATCGCAGCTATGATAGAAAGGAGTCAGGCCACGCAGAGCATCGCAGCTATGATAGGAGTCAGGACACGCAGAACATCGCAGCTATGATAGGAGTCAGGACACGCAGAGCATCGCAGCTGTGATAGAAAGGAGTCAGGACCTGCAGAGCATTGCTGCTATGATAGAAAGGAGTCAGGACCTGCAGAGCATCGCTGCTATGATAGAAAGGAGTCAGGACACGCAGAGCATCGCAGCTATGATAGAAAGGAGTCAGGACACGCAGAGCATCGCAGCTATGATAGAAAGGAGTCAGGATACGCAGAGCATCGCAGCTATGATAGAAAGGAGTCAGGACACGCAGAGCATCACAGCTATGATAGAAAGGAGTCAGGACCTGCAGAGCATCGCAGCTATGATAGAAAGGAGTCAGGACCTGCAGAGCATCGCAGCTATGATATAAAGGAGTCAGGACGTGCAGAGCATCGCAGCTATGATATAAAGGAGTCAGGACGTGCAGAGCATCGCAGCTATGATAGAAAGGAGTCAGGACCTGCAGAGCATCGCAGCTATGATAGAAAGGAGTCAGGACCTGCAGAGCATCGCAGCTATGATAGAAAGGAGTCAGGACCTGCAGAGCATCGCAGCTATGATAGAAAGGAGTCAGGACCTGCAGAGCATCGCAGCTATGATAGAAAGGAGTCAGGACACGCAGAGCATCGCAGCTATGATAGGAGTCAGGACACGCAGAACATCGCAGCTATGATAGAAAGGAGTCGGGACACACAGAGCATCGCAGCTATGATAGAAAGGAGTCAGGACACGAGGAGCATCGCAGCTATGATAGAAAGGAGTCAGGACACGCAGAGCATCGCAGCTATGATAGAAAGGAGTCAGGACACGCAGAGCATCGCAGCTATGATAGAAAGGAGTCAGGACACGCAGAGCATCGCAGCTATGATAGAAAGGAGTCAGGATACGCAGAGCATCGCCGCTATGATAGAAAGTAGTCAGGACACGCAGAGCATCGCAGCTATGATAGAAAGGAGTCAGGACACGCAGAGCATCGCAGCTATGATAGAAAGGAGTCAGGACACGCAGAGCATCGCAGCTATGATAGAAAGGAGTCAGGACACGCAGAGCATCGCAGCTATGATAGAAAGGAGTCAGGACACGCAGAGCATCGCAGCTATGATAGAAAGGAGTCAGGACACGCAGAGCATCGCAGCTATGATAGAAAGGAGTCAGGACCTGCAGAGCATCGCAGCTATGATAGAAAGGAGTCAGGACCTGCAGAGCATCGCAGCTATGATATAAAGGAGTCAGGACGTGCAGAGCATCGCAGCTATGATATAAAGGAGTCAGGACGTGCAGAGCATCGCAGCTATGATAGAAAGGAGTCAGGCCACGCAGAGCATCGCAGCTATGATAGGAGTCAGGACACGCAGAACATCGCAGCTATGATAGGAGTCAGGACACGCAGAGCATCGCAGCTATGATAGAAAGGAGTCAGGACCTGCAGAGCATCGCAGCTATGATAGAAAGGAGTCAGGACCTGCAGAGCATCGCAGCTATGATAGAAAGGAGTCAGGACCTGCAGAGCATCGCAGCTATGATAGAAAGGAGTCAGGACACGCAGAGCATCGCAGCTATGATAGAAAGGAGTCAGGACACGCAGAGCATCGCAGCTATGATAGAAAGGAGTCAGGACCTGCAGAGCATCGCAGCTATGATAGAAAGGAGTCAGGACAACGCAGAGCATCACAGCTATGATAGAAAGGAGTCAGGACCTGCAGAGCATCGCAGCTATGATAGAAAGGAGTCAGGACCTGCAGAGCATCGCAGCTATGATAGAAAGGAGTCAGGACCTGCAGAGTATCGCAGCTATGATAGTAAGGAGTCGGGACACACAGAGCATCGCAGCTATGATAGAAAGGAGTCGGGACACACAGAGCATCGCAGCTATGATAGAAAGGAGTCAGGACACGAGGAGCATCGCAGCTATGATAGAAAGGAGTCAGGACACGCAGAGCATCGCAGCTATGATAGAAAGGAGTCAGGATACGCAGAGCATCGCAGCTATGATAGAAAGGAGTCAGGACCTGCAGAGCATCGCAGCTATGATAGAAAGGAGTCAGGCCACGTAGAGCATTGCAGCTATGATAGGAGTCAGGACACGCAAAACATCGCAGCTATGATAGGAGTCAGGACACGCAGAGCATCGCAGCTAGGATAGAAAGGAGTCAGGACCTGCAGAGCATCGCTGCTATGATAGAAAGGAGTCAGGACACGCAGAGCATCGCAGCTATGATAGAAAGGAGTCAGGACCTGCAGAGCATCGCAGCTATGATAGAAAGGAGTCAGGACACGCAGAGCATCGCAGCTATGATAGAAAGGAGTCAGGATACGCAGAGCATCGCCGCTATGATAGAAAGTAGTCAGGACACGCAGAGCATCGCAGCTATGATAGAAAGGAGTCAGGACACGCAGAGCATCGCAGCTATGATAGAAAGGAGTCAGGACACGCAGAGCATCACAGCTATGATAGAAAGGAGTCAGGACACGCAGAGCATCGCAGCTATGATATAAAGGAGTCAGGACACGCAGAGCATCGCAGCTATGATAGAAAGGAGTCAGGACCTGCAGAGCATCGCAGCTATGATATAAAGGAGTCAGGACGTGCAGAGCATCGCAGCTATGATATAAAGGAGTCAGGACGTGCAGAGCATCGCAGCTATGATAGAAAGGAGTCAGGCCACGCAGAGCATCGCAGCTATGATAGGAGTCAGGACACGCAGAACATCGCAGCTATGATAGGAGTCAGGACACGCAGAGCATCGCAGCTGTGATAGAAAGGAGTCAGGACCTGCAGAGCATCGCTGCTATGATAGAAAGGAGTCAGGACCTGCAGAGCATCGCTGCTATGATAGAAAGGAGTCAGGACACGCAGAGCATCGCTGCTATGATAGAAAGGAGTCAGGACACGCAGAGCATCGCAGCTATGATAGAAAGGAGTCAGGACACGCAGAGCATCGCAGCTATGATAGAAAGGAGTCAGGATACGCAGAGCATCGCAGCTATGATAGAAAGGAGTCAGGACACGCAGAGCATCACAGCTATGATAGAAAGGAGTCAGGACCTGCAGAGCATCGCAGCTATGATAGAAAGGAGTCAGGACCTGCAGAGCATCGCAGCTATGATAGAAAGGAGTCAGGACGTGCAGAGCATCGCAGCTATGATATAAAGGAGTCAGGACGTGCAGAGCATCGCAGCTATGATAGAAAGGAGTCAGGACCTGCAGAGCATCGCAGCTATGATAGAAAGGAGTCAGGACACGCAGAGCATCGCAGCTATGATAGAAAGGAGTCAGGACCTGCAGAGCATCGCAGCTATGATAGAAAGGAGTCAGGACCTGCAGAGCATCGCAGCTATGATAGAAAGGAGTCAGGACACGCAGAGCATCGCAGCTATGATAGAAAGGAGTCAGGACACACAGAGCATCGCAGCTATGATAGAAAGGAGTCAGGACCTGCAGAGCATCGCAGCTATGATAGAAAGGAGTCAGGACCCGCAGAGCATCGCAGCTATGATAGAAAGGAGTCAGGACATGCAGAGTATCGCAGCTATGATAGAAAGGAGTCAGGACCCGCAGAGCATCGCAGCTATGATAGAAAGGAGTCAGGACATGCAGAGTATCGCAGCTATGATAGAAAGGAGTCAGGACACGCAGAGCATCGCAGCTATGATAGAAAGGAGTCAGGACATGCAGAGTATCGCAGCTATGATAGAAAGGAGTCTGGATGGGGTTGTATTTTGGCTTGTGACCGCTGTCCTCCTCTCTCAGGTGCAGCTGCCATTGTTTCCTATGGCTTCCTCCACCAGTCCTGGCACAGAGTTGGCCCTGCGCTTGCGCTGCTGTGCTCTGCCGTCTCTGGAGGAGCGATGTCTCAGTACACTCGCTCGTAACCTGACGAGGAAAGACTCGGCTGATCTGCTCCCTCTGCCGGCAGTTGTCAAGTGGAAACTGAAAAGCTGGAAGAACTGATGCGACCTAAGACGGGTGTTGTATTGTACGGACCTGCGGGGAGAGACTGAATCCCACGAGGCTGAGACGATCCGTGTGTGACCCATCCGGAATATCGGAGTCTCTGGGTACAAAGGTGAAGGCTACGGACTGAGCTGCCTCAACAATGTCCGGCCTGGTCGTGACAGGCCCCACTGTACGTGTCCTAAGTGATGCCAAGGTGTGAGGACCTGTCGGAGGGCATAGTATCCTGGCCACATGGGACCAGCCAGTAATGCCCACATTAGGGGGGCTGCGCCTCCTAGAACATGTAATTTCAGCCTTGTCCTCTGCTGTGTTGTTCCCACAGCCCTGACTTTTCATTTTTGCACCAAGAGACTGAATGTAGGTGTTTTCTGCTGCAACTAATTGTTGTATTCATTGTACAAGCGACCTCGGCTGATTCCTGGTGATTGTTAGACCGGGTGAGATGAGACTGTGGCCTTCTCACACTTCTGTATTTTACATGTGAATAGTTTTAATTCCTTGTTTTGTACTTTAGTTTCACTAATCACAGCAAATATTCTGCAAGGGTTAATACAATCTTGCGCCCCGGCAGGGCATTGTCTCCAGCGGCGCCCCGGCAGGGCATTGGCCTCCAGCGGCGCCCCGGCAGGGCATTGGCCTCCAGCGGCGCCCCGGCAGGGCATTGGCCTCCAGCGGCGCCCCGGCAGGGCATTGGCCTCCAGCGGCGCCCCGGCAGGGCATTGGCCTCCAGCGGCGCCCCGGCAGGGCATTGGCCTCCAGCGGCGCCCCGGCAGGGCATTGGCCTCCAGCGGCGCCCCGGCAGGGCATTGGCCTCCAGCGGCGCCCCGGCAGGGCATTGGCCTCCAGCGGCGCCCCGGCAGGGCATTGGCCTCCAGCGGCGCCCCGGCAGGGCATTGGCCTCCAGCGGCGCCCCGGCAGGGCATTGGCCTCCAGCGGCGCCCCGGCAGGGCATTGGTCTCCAGCGGCGCCCCGGCAGGGCATTGGTCTCCAGCGGCGTTTCCTGACCTTCGGCTGTCAGGACATGATGGGTGTTGTAGTTTTGTAACAGCTTGACTGTGCCAATCGGTCTTACAGCCACTGACTCCAGCTGTTCCAAGACTACAACTCCCATCATGCCGACATCAAAAAGAGACTCCTGCTGTAAAAGAACCTGGAGGAAAAGGGTTTCCAGCGTGGGCAGTGGAAGTGACCCTGAAAGAGTTAACTCTTATCTGTTCCCCTCTTCAGACATCTTGATTTCCATCCTGTTGCTCATTGTTTGCACAAGTCCTTCCTGCTTGCTGGGATCTCTTCCCAGATTTCTCTGTGGCCGCCTTCAGATAAAAGCTGCCAGAAAATTTGCAAATTAATGTGACGGTAGACGCAGGTTCTGACAAAGGGACTGCGCAGTTTAAGGTCCCAAAAAATGCACCTAGGCCCGTCTGGCAGGGACAGTTTTCCACTTTCCCGGGAGCCTCTGCCAGGGTTGGTAAGTAAGTACACCCCTAGGATCTATCCACGTGTGGCAGAAATCCATGAGCTGATCATGAATAGGACCCGGTCAGATGTGCGGAGCGATCGGCTGCAGGAGACGACGGCCAAAGTGTATAACATGCTCTGATAGAACAGCCACATTGCTCTATAAAATAAAGGGGCAAAAAGAACCAGAAAAGTCGGATGTGCGCTTATATTTGCAGAACTTTAACGAGTGTGGGTCTATGAATAGGAAACGTCACCGGGGCAAAATGTGCGAGGGCAAATCCTGGTCCAGAAGCGTCACATGAGCGTGTGGTTGGCAGCAGATCACCGGTGAGTAAACAACAAGCCCCGCACTGAACCTGCTGTTTTGCTTGTTGTGAACTTTGCACATGGCTGCCTGCCGAACCTATCAGGTGTGACCTCACCCGGGACGTATGGGGGAGGACAAACACCGGAGAGGAGGACGGGAGGATGCCCAAAATAGGTAATGCCAGATACAAAAATGTGGAGGGGGAACTGGGGGCAAAGCAATAGGAGAGAAAAATCCTGAATTGTATCCTGCTTCGTATTTTTTTTTTTATGCAAATATTTCTCAATTTCAGCTGTAAAATCTGCAATCACAATGAAACGTTTTGTTTTTGCAGTTTTACTGCCCCTTCATTGTGGACCCTCAGGCCTCATTCACACATTCATGGCTTTCACATTACCAGTTATAACCTATACAGCTGTAGGGGGTTGGGTTTTTTGTGGATCGTGCGCCAGCGAAATAGGACAGGTCCACTTTACCCACATCACAGATTAAACTTATCAGTACAAGTCTATGGAAATCATGGCTCACGCATTAACATTGCAATGAATGGGAAATTTAAAATTTAGTTTTCTTCAGCGCTCTATTGGGAGACCCAGACGATTGGGTGTATAGCACTGCCTCCGGAGGCCACACAAAGCAATTACACTAAAAAGTGTAAGGCCCCTCCCCTTCTGGCTATACACCCCCAGTGGGATCACTGGCTCACCAGTTTTCTGCTTTGTGCGAAGGAGGTCAGACATCCACGCATAGCTCCACTGTTTGTAGTCAGCAGTAGCTGCTGGCTATATCGGATGGAAGAAAAGAGGGCCCATATGGGGCCCTCAGCATGCTCCCTTCTCACCCGCGGTGGTGCTTGTAAGGTTGAGGTACCTATTGCTGGTACAGAGGCTGGAGCCCACATGCTGTTTTCCTTCCACATCCCCTGGTGGGCTCTGTGGAAGTGGGATCTTGCCGGCCCCCAAGCCCTGAGGCCGGGCTCCATCCACAGACCCAGAGAACCTGCTGGATTTGGAGCGGGAGTGCCGTTCAGGGACAAGGCCCTGCAACTTTCAGGTACTCTGTGTCCCCGGCAGGCACGGACACTCTCAAGGCTTGCTGAGCGTTATAGTGCGCCGGGGACAGTAGCGCTGTGCGCTGGGGTTAGGTCACTGCAGCTTTGCTGAGTGACGTTACATGTTGGGAACTACTGCGCCGACCGCTACAGGAGCGGCGGCGCAGCTGCGACTTGTGGTGCGCCGGGGACTTTGCGCCGACCGCGCTTTTACGGCGGCGGCGCTTCTAACTTTAGCCCCCGGCTTCTGCGGCCTAGCGCCGCTTCGTTCCCCGCCCCCACCCTGTCAATCAGGGTAGGGGAGAGACGCTGCTCAATTGGCAGCGCCGAGGGCTGGAGCTCTATTTACATGCTCCAGCCCTCTCACTAGGCACAGTGGGAAGCAGGCTTCCCGCTCTTCGTCTGTATACGCCCAGGGCCCGCCCCCCCTCTCCACAAGGACGCCGGCAGCCATTACACATGCGGTCTGGCTGGGGAAAGGCAGCAGGCTCTGGGAGACCCAGACTAAAGGGATTTCGGCGACCACACACCCGCTCCTAAGCGGGCGGTAAGCTGCACTTTAGTGCTGGCCCCACTAGTGCCTCAGTGTTATATTAGTGTACTTTTTTCTTAGTACCATATATATATATATAGTTGCACTGTAAGGTCGCTTCTTGGCTGGACACCCTGTACTGCTCTGAGGAGGCAGCAACATGTCATCCGCAAAACGCAAGGGTGCCAAGGCACAGGCTGTGTACACTGTTTGTACTGCATGTGGGGCTGATCTACCGGCAGGCTCCAAAGACTCACATTGTATGCAATGTTCAGTCCCAGTGGCACTCCGTCAGCCAGAGCCTATGGTGGTAGTGGCCCAGGCAGAGACGCCTGTGAACCCTGCCCCGGTGACGGGGACAGACTTTGCAGTTTTTGCTGATAAAATGTCTGTGACTATGTCAAAAATCCTGGAGACCTTGCAGTCCAGGCCAGTTACTCAGACCATGGACACTGCTGTGTCTATGCTCTCCGGTCCCCCTCAGTTGGAACTAATCCGTACTTCAAGGGGGTCTCAAGCATCACAGGCTGAAGTCTCTGACTCAGATGACAGTCCCAGGCAGCCTAAGCGAGCTCGCTGGGAAAGACCCTCAACGTCATCACACTGCTCAGGGTCTCAGCGACAAGAGTCTCTCTGTGATGAGACTGAGGACGGTGACCAGGATTCTAATCCTGAGGCCCCTCTCAATCTGGATGCCCCTGATGGTGACGCCATGGTTAATGACCTTATATCGGCAATTAATAGGCTGTTGGATATTTCTCCCCCAGCCCCTTCTGCAGAGGAGGCAGCTGCACAGCAGGAGAAGTTCCATTTCCTGTATCCCAAGCGTAAATTAAGTGCTTTTTTGGACCACTCTGATTTCAGAGAATCGATCCAGAAACACGACGCTCATCCAGACAAGCGTTTCTCTAAACGTTCTAAGGATACCCGTTATCCTTTTCCCTCTGAGGTGGCCAAACGCTGGACCCAGTGTCCAAAGGTGGACCCCCCAATCTCCAGGCTTGCGGCTAGATCCATAGTCGCAGTAGAGGATGGCGCTTCACTTAAAGATGCCAACGACAGACAGATGGACCTTTGGTTGAAATCTGTCTATGAAGCTATCGGCGCGTCGTTTGCTCCAGCATTCGCGGCCGTGTGGGCACTCCAAGCTATTTCAGCTGGTTTAGCACAGGTGGATGCTATCATACATCCAGCAGTGCCGCAAGTGGCGTCCCTAACTTCGCAAATGTCTGCGTTTGCGACCTATGCTATCAATGCGGTCCTAGAATCTACGAGCCGTACCGCTATGGCGTCCGCCAATTCTGTGGTTTTGCGCAGAGCCTTGTGGTTAAAGGACTGGAAGGCAGATGCTGGTTCCAAAAAATGCTTAACCAGCTTGCCATTATCTAGAGACAGACTGTTTGGTGAGCCATTGGCTGAAATCATAAAACAGTCCAAGGGTAAGGACTCTTCCTTACCACAGCCCAGAGCAAGTAAACCTCAACAGAAAAAGTGGCAGTCGAGGTTTCGGTCCTTTCGAGGCTCGGGCAAGGCCCAATTCTCCTCGTCCAAAAGGACTCAGAAAGAACAAGGGAGCTCAGATTCCTGGCGGGCTCACTCACGCCCCAGGAAAGCAAATGGAGGATCCGCTTCCAAAGCGGCTACCTCATGACTTTCGGCCTCCTCCCTCCGCATCCTCGGTCGGTGGCAGGCTCTCCCGCTTTTGCGACATTTGGCTGTCACAGGTCAAAGACCGGTGGGTAACAGACATTTTGTCTCGCGGGTACAGAATCGAGTTCAGTTCTCGGCCTCCACTTCGGTTCTTCAGAACCTCCCCACACCCCAACCGAGCAGATGCCATACGGCAGGCGGTGGACTCTCTAAGAGCAGAAGGAGTCGTGATCCCTGTCCCCCCTCAGGAACGGGGGCGAGGATTTTACTCCAATCTCTTTGTGGTTCCAAAAAAGGACGGCTCCTTCCGTCCTGTTCTGGACCTAAAACTGCTCAACAAGCATGTGAACGCCAGGCGGTTCCGGATGGAATCCCTCCGCTCAGTCATTGCCTCAATGTCTCAAGGAGATTTCCTAGCATCAATAGACATCAAAGATGCTTATCTCCACGTGCCGATTGCTACAAAGCACCAACGCTTTCTACGCTTCGTGATAGGAGACGACCATCTTCAGTTCGTAGCTCTGCCATTTGGTCTGGCGACAGCCCCTCGGGTGTTCACCAAGATCATGGCGGCAGTGGTAGCAGTCTTGCACTCTCACGGACACTCTGTGATCCCTTACTTGGACGATCTACTGGTCAAGGCACCCTCTCAAGAGGCATGCCAACTCAGCCTAAATGTTGCACTGGAGACTCTCCAGGCGTTCGGGTGGATCATCAACTTCCCAAAGTCAAATCTGTCACCGACCCAATCACTAACGTATCTTGGCATGGAGTTTCATACTCTCTCAGCGATAGTGAAGCTTCCGCTGGACAAGCAGCGGTCTCTACAGACTGGGGTGCAGGCTCTCCTTCAAAGTCAGTCGCACTCCTTAAGACGCCTCATGCACTTCCTCGGGAAGATGGTGGCGGCAATAGAGGCGGTTCCGTTTGCGCAGTTTCATCTGCGTCCACTTCAATGGGACATTCTCCGCCAATGGGACGGGAAGTCAACATCCCTGGACAGGAAAGTCTCCCTTTCCCAGACGGCCAAGGACTCTCTGCAGTGGTGGCTTCTTCCCACCTCATTATCACAGGGAAGATCCTTCCTACCACCGTCTTGGGCGGTGGTCACGACAGACGCGAGTCTGTCAGGGTGGGGAGCAGTCTTTCTCCACCACAGGGCTCAGGGTACGTGGACTCGGCAGGAGTCCACCCTTCAGATCAATGTTCTGGAAATCAGAGCAGTGTATCTTGCCCTACTAGCCTTCCAGCAGTGGCTGGAAGGAAGGCAGATCCGAATTCAGTCGGACAACTCCACAGCGGTGGCATACATCAACCACCAAGGGGGGACACGCAGTCGGCAAGCCTTCCAGGAAGTCCGGCGGATTCTGATGTGGGTGGAAGCCACAGCCTCCACCATATCCGCAGTTCACATCCCCGGCGTAGAAAACTGGGAAGCAGACTTCCTCAGTCGCCAGGGCATGGACGCAGGGGAATGGTCCCTTCACCCAGACGTGTTTCAGGAAATCTGTCGCCGCTGGGGGGTGCCGGACGTCGACCTAATGGCGTCACGGCACAACAACAAGGTCCCAACCTTCATGGCACGGTCTCGCGATCAAAGAGCGCTGGCGGCAGACGCCCTAGTGGAAGATTGGTCGCAGTTCCGGCTCCCTTATGTGTTTCCACCTCTGGCACTCTTGCCCAGAGTGCTACGCAAGATCAGATCCGATTGCAGCCGCGTCATACTTGTCGCCCCAGACTGGCCGAGGAGGGCGTGGTATCCGGATCTGTGGCAGCTCACGGTCGGCCAACCGTGGGCACTCCCAGACCGACCAGACTTACTGTCCCAAGGGCCGTTTTTCCATCGGAATTCTGCGGCCCTGAACCTGACTGTGTGGCCATTGAGTCCTGGATCCTAGCGTCTTCAGGATTGTCCCAAGGGGTCGTTGCCACCATGAGACAGGCTAGGAAGCCCACGTCCGCTAAGATCTACCACAGAACGTGGAGGATATTCTTATCCTGGTCTTCTGCTCAGGGAGTGTCTCCCTGGCCATTTGCATTGCCTACCTTTCTTTCTTTCCTGCAATCTGGGTTAGAAAAAGGTTTGTCGCTCGGCTCCCTTAAAGGTCAGGTCTCGGCGCTATCCGTCTTTTTTCAGAGGCGTTTGGCACGCCTTCCTAAGGTGCGCACGTTCCTACAGGGGGTTTGCCATATCGTACCCCCGTACAAGCGGCCGTTAGATCCATGGGATCTGAACAGGGTACTAGTTGCCCTCCAGAAGCCGCCCTTCGAGCCTCTGAGGGAGGTTTCACTTTCTAGACTATCACAGAAAGTGGCTTTTCTGGTAGCGATCACATCTCTTCGGAGAGTGTCTGAGCTGGCAGCACTATCATCCAAGGCTCCCTTCCTGGTCTTCCACCAGGACAAGGTAGTGCTGCGCCCCATTCAGGAGTTTCTCCCGAAGGTGGTATCCTCTTTTCATCTTAATCAGGATATCTCTTTGCCTTCGTTTTGTCCTCATGCAGTTCATCGGTATGAGAAAGATTTACATTTGTTAGATCTGGTGAGAGCACTCAGAATCTACATTTCCCGCACGGCGCCCTTGCGCCGTTCGGATGCACTCTTTGTCCTTGTCGCTGGTAAGCGCAAAGGGTCGCAGGCTTCTAAGGCCACCCTGGCTCGATGGATCAAAGAACCAATTCTTGAAGCCTACCGTTCTGCTGGGCTTCCGGTTCCATCAGGGCTGAAGGCCCATTCTACCAGAGCCGTGGGTGCATCCTGGGCATTACGACACCAGGCTACGGCTCAACAGGTGTGCCAGGCAGCTACCTGGTCGAGTCTGCACACTTTCACCAAACATTATCAGGTGCATACCTATGCTTCGGCGGACGCCAGCCTAGGTAGAAGAGTCCTGCAGGCGGCAGTTGCCTCCCCGTAGGGGAGGGCTGTCTTGCAGCTCTAACATGAGGTATTTCTTTACCCACCCAGGGACAGCTTTTGGACGTCCCAATCGTCTGGGTCTCCCAATAGAGCGCTGAAGAAGAAGGGAATTTTGTTACTTACCGTAAATTCCTTTTCTTCTAGCTCTTATTGGGAGACCCAGCACCCGCCCTGTTGTCCTTCGGGATTATTGGTTTGTTTGCGGGTACACATGTTGTTCATGTTGAACGGTTTTCAGTTCTCCGATGTTACTCGGAGAGAATTTGTTTAAACCAGTTATTGGCTTTCCTCCTTCTTGCTTTTGCACTAAAACTGGTGAGCCAGTGATCCCACTGGGGGTGTATAGCCAGAAGGGGAGGGGCCTTACACTTTTTAGTGTAATTGCTTTGTGTGGCCTCCGGAGGCAGTGCTATACACCCAATCGTCTGGGTCTTCCAATAAGAGCTAGAAGAAAAGGAATTTACGGTAAGTAACAAAATTCCCTTAATCCAAATGTGAAAATCATTATTCAGACACAAAAAAAAAAAAATCAGTCCTAGTGTCATTAAACACCAACATCTAAAGCTGCTGCACCCTCTGAACCTGGTGGGGTTGGGTGGCACCGAGTCTTCTGCCTGAAAAATCCACATATAGAAGTGGTGATGGATCGTTGTCCATCTCTCCAGGTTGTTGCTGGTTTCTACTAGGCTCTTTGTTGCCCTCTGCTGTGGAATAATAGGTACTGCAGCATCATATCCTTCACAAGTCAGTATTTTCCATCAGTGTTTGCCAAAACCAGGAGTGGCACTTCCAGAGAACAACTATAATTGAAAGACTGACCCCTGTTCTGTGTTTTGGAGACACTCCTGCTTTTGGCATCCAAAAAAACTGATCTGATGTGTGAAAGAGGCCTTATTAGTTCCCAGGGTTTGGATTTGGCGCTTTCTATCCTAATTTTGAGCGGCATTTCTGCACTAATTTAGGTGACATGGATTTTATTTTATTGGAAACAGTTTTCTTAATATAAATCCTTTTAATTGGAACTGAATTTTTGCATTTGGGCTTCAACAAACATTTTGCACCATTTGGCTCTCTGCTAACTACAGATTGAAGTAACTAAGAATCAGTCAGCGAGCTCGTTCTCGGGAAGTTTGTAACGATCGACCTGATTCATTATTGTATTTGTCTACTTTTTCTAGGTTGAAGATTTTTTTTTTGTGCCCATTTGTGTTTTTTTTCTCTTGTTTCCTCTCTTCACCATTACAGATGTGACTTTTGTATCTGATATTTGCAGCTGATTCTTTATTTGTAACTTTTTAAAGCGTCTTAATTTTTGCACAGATCCACTCATCCTCCCTCGTTGACTATTTATTGCCCCCTTAAGCTGCTTTCACACATCCGGTTTTTGCTGTGCAGCACAATCGGCTCTTTGCTGAAAAAACAAAACCGTTTTTTTTTTTGTCGCCGGTTCCGTTTTTTTCTGCATAGACTTTCATTAGTGCCGCATGGCCTTGCGTTCGGTCCGGTTTTTTCCACATGCGTCATATTTAGCCGATGCGGCGGCCGGATTGAACGTTGCCTGGTACATTTTTTTTGTCCGGTAAAAAAAACGCATCCGGCCGATGCGGCGCATTTTCCAATACATGCCTATGGATGCCGGATGCGGCAAAAACTGCATCCGGCCACCGCATGCGTTTTTTTCCACTGCGCATGCCGCAACCGGAAAAAAAAAAAAAAAGGACGGGCCGCATGTAAAAACTTATGCAAAGGATGCAGTTTTTCGTTGCATAGGTTTTACAGCCGGATTGAGCTGCACTGCTCAAACCAGATGTGTGAAAGCAGCCTAAGATCTCCATATCCATCACCTTTAATAATGTCCCCGATGACAAAATCACAGAATTGTGAAATCTGCAACAAAACATAAAATAAGACGCGGACGCGCTTACATTTCATGGACTGATTTTTTTTTTCTCTTCGAAATTGAAGTACAAAACATGAAGTCACAAGCAGAATAAAAATGTGAGGCAGGAATCATCGATATACCGGATCAGAACCACAACAGAAAGGAGCAGGAATTAATCCCCGGAGCGTCCGCACCGCAAACACATGTACATGATGTCGGCTATTAAATCACGGCGACGTCCGGTCAATCCCACCGGCGGCTCGTGTCCGGTCAGCAGCGGGGGAGGGGGACACATCCATTCACACAAAACATAAGATGACCGAAAACTACGGTTTCCCTTCTGATTATGCGGAGAGGGGAGGTGAGACATAAATGGCCGCCACAGACACAACTTCAGCAGGGAGTGACGCCCACAGCAGAAATGGCGCTGGAGCCTGTGATTTTTGTGGAGGGACGGATGGGATTTACATTGCAAACCATGAACTCGCAGCATGAACTGAGAATTTGCAGATCGTGTGTGTGTGTGTGTGTATATATATATATGTGTGTGTGTCTCCTCCCATCTGCCCCTAATACCTGACTGCACAGTGGTTTGTAACCATGGAGACACATAGGTCTGCATCGGAGCTGTATACCTAAAAACGGTAGGCGCTCATTCACACCATTATCTTTGGGATTTGTATCACCTGGATCCAAATATATTGGTAATACTTTTCCATAGGGACATAATGGGGGTAGTGGTATATACCCCCTCTGGGGGTGTAGGGGGGGGGGGGGTACAGTGTGATGTGCAGCAGGTAACATGGATCCGTACGAGAGTTTTCTCAGCTTCAGAAGAGATTGAGTAAGATGTAAATGGGGCTGAAAGATGAAAGTTTACTAAAAGATGAGTGAATCGATTCACAAGACCCTGGAACGACAGAAGCTCAAGGGCCCTGGACCTCTCCCAGGCTGCTGGACCTCCTCCATGGCCACTGGACCTCTCCCCAGCCCACAAGACCTCCTCCATCGCCCCCCCATACTTCAACCTGGCCCACAAGACCTCCTCCATGGCTGCCAGATCTCCCCCCCGAACCTCAACACAGCCCATAAAACCTCTTCTATAGCCACCAAATCTCCCCTCAGCCCCCAAACCTTAAGCCCACAAGACCTCCACCATGGCCACTAGACCTTCTCCAGCCCACAAGACCTCCTCCATGGCCACCAGACCTCACCCAGACCCACAAGACTTCTTCCATAGCCACCAAATCTCCCCTCAGCCCTCAAACCTTAAGCCCACAAGACCTCCACCATGGCCTCCAGATCTTCCCCACCTCACAAGACCTCCTCCATGGCCTCCAGACCTCCCCTCGCCCCCAAAGACCTACTCCATGGTCGCCGGACCTTAACCCGGCCCACAAGACCTCCCTGATGGCCTCCGTACCTTCCCTCCGGCATCTCCAAAGCGTCCACTGATTTATAGGATGGCGTCACGCGCTCATAACACCACAACAATGACATCGCCCCTGGAAATGCCGGCAAGTAAGAGGAGATTTGCAGAGTTTCTGTCCAGAGGCCACCGGTCCATTACCTAGAAAATACCATCACTGATCGCTCATCCTTCCCCTAAGACGCCCGTTGGATAAACCCCCCCAAAAAAAAAGAACTCCTCCTCCCTCCTCACCTGGAGGTAAAGCCGTAATCAGACATTAAAGCGCAGAAAACAACACATCCGAGAAGGCATTAAACATTTGGCATTAAAATACGAAGTTACAAAACGGTGTCCATAAATGCACTTTATAAAGGACGGGCGTGTGCGGCGGCCGGGATCACAGACCACATAACGCCAAGCGACACGGAGGGGATCAGAGTCGCCATCGATCACCACCGAGCAGCTGCGGAGCGACAACATATGGCACACAAAGCAACACCCGACCGGTGGCACTGCCCGGCGCTGGCATCACCATCATGCTTCATAAAGATTATCATCCGGATTGGGATAATATCATGTAGTGCTCCTGCTACACAGCGATGAATCCTCAGTCTAAAACATAACAAATGTACGTGGTAATACCTGCACTTACCACCAGGGGGTGTCATGGCGTTCAGACAAGTATTAGGCTCCCCCTAGTGGTGGCTGGGTCCCTTTTTTTCTTTGAAACATGCAGAAGAGCACGTGCTCCATTACAGGGGGGCAGAAGACCCCCATTAATTGTCTGATCACTATAGTCCCCCCCCCATCACTGATCAGCAGACAGGTGAAGCGCTATTCACAGGCCACGAAGACCACGTCTGTCCACAGTTCATCGGTGATATTGCAGCCCAGCCCCATTGAAATGAACAGGGCTGACCTGTAATACCACGTCCGACCTGTGGCCAGATGTGGCGCTGTTTCATGATGGAAGCAGCCATGTTAATCATGAGAAGTTACAGACGCCATTTCTTCCCTTCGGTGTCGGCTGTTACAGGCCGTATCGTCACCGTCACCTGATCCGGATGTCGTTTATACACAGATATGTGATGGCTGGTTTTTGTTTTTGTGCAGAACAAGCGATGTGTATAAAAATATATTCATAAATGAACAAAAAATAAAAAAACAAAAAACACCACATAAAAACCACCACAAGGGATAAAAGCGAGATGTGGGGGTGCGATACAGATCCCAAAACGCAGGAGCGGAGCTTTGTGGCAAACGTCCAGATTTAAAGACCGGATCGGCCACAAAGTCGCCCTAAAAAATTCCCAGAAAGCTTCTCCTGGGTGCGACAGGAGACACGAGCGGTGGTCGGACCTCGTCCAGCAGTAAAGAGAAGCGTAGGACCGTGGGCAGAGATGTGTCATACGGGGGGTCCCTCAATCGTTTGTGCGCCCCACATGCCGGTCACACAGGAGAGTGCCGCTCTGCCTACCAGAGGCATCAGCTGCCGCCACCACGCAGGTGGCATTGTGTTTGGCGGGCGCCCTTGTGCTACAAGCTGCATTGGAGATGCCGGCTCCAACGTGCCACAGAGGCGGGACGGGCAGTGACGCGGTGGAGGCGGCTGGCAGTGGTGGAGCGTCGCAGCGAGAACATTCGGATCTACAAGTGAATGTCCTCGAACAGCTCCTTCTGGTGGTCCAGCAGGAACTTGGTGAAGGTGTTGATGGGATTTATGGCTTTCAGGGTCATGGCCACGTCCTTCGCCCAGAGGAGGTTGGGCCCGAACACCACGGCCAGGTTGGCGTTTGTCATCTTATTCTCCTCGCTCCGGGCGGACACCTGAAGAAGAGTCAGAGACCACCGATGAGCAGGAGAACGGACGGTCGCATCCTGCATCCTGCGGACGGGCCGCGCTATCTTACCTCAACCAGGAAGGCCACGAGGAAGCGCAGAACCTCGTAATTCTCTTCAGGCAAAGTCTTCAGAGTCTCTCGAGTGGATTCCACCCGCGTCTCCGGCTCTAAACCTGCAAGAGATCCGAACGGAAGAATGAAAGCCGGACGGTGAATACGGGCGGAGAACCTGAGAAATGTCTACAGATTCTGGTGGGGGGTCGCTCGTGACCCTCCGCTCGGGATCTGGGGTCCACCCGCTCTGCCGCCTACAGTCAGTCTACGGTCTAAGTGAGCCCGAGCTGAAAACCTCACAGTGGATTAATGTGAACATCGTCCACAGCCCCCCGTGCAGCGCAGCTCCTCGGCCTCCGCAGGGATCCTGCAGCCAGAATCTGACCCTTATTACTAAGTGGCCTTGAAAATAAAAAAAAGAGGCAAAGTGAACCCAGAAAATGCAGCTCTGCCCCAGACAGATATATCCGGGAGTTCCCTGCACGTTAGTTTGGATCATGGCTCCTCGGGTGGCTCCTGACCACTGCGAACTAAGGTGACGCCATACTGCTTTATGATTGGTAGATTCCCAAGAATGAAGTGGCCAAAGAGATGATATTACCTGCACAACAGCGCTCTTACTCACTGAGCCATGCCGGAAACACCAGCGACTCAGTGACCTGAATATTGGGCGACTCCGGCCCTTTTGTGGTTTTTCTATCTCCATCTCGCTATGATTAGAGGGGTCCAACCTCAGGAATTGAGGGACCCTGTCTGGATTTTATGCTCCATCTTTGCTTTTCCCCTGCACAGTGGTCTCTGGCCGCAGTCTGTGCAGGGGACACGCAGCGCAGCCTCATTCACTGGTCTCTGGACAGTCGCTGTGCGGGGAGAAAAAAGGGGCAGCACTAAAACTAAAGAGGCGCCTTCACTTTTCCCCGCTGCAGAGCAGCGCTCCGGCCACATGGTTTGCAGGGTGCTGCAGTGCAGTCCCATTCATGTCTATGTGTTTGCCCATAGTCCCCGGCACCTGTGAGGCCCGGACCGCCGCTGTGCAGGGAGGGCTTAGAGGGGAACACTCAGAATCAGAGGGGTCAGGACCCACTGACTATTTAATGGCGGCAGATCCTTGCTGAGAACCTTGGGAACCAATCAGATCTCTGCTTCTACTTTTCGACCTCTCGGCTGTAATCTGATTGGTTGCGCGATGATCTTTACTCACTGGAAAATCCAACCACGTAGTTGTAGAGGTTAAAGGTCAGCAGCGGGTCGGGGAGCTCCCGGAGGAAGGTCTTCAGGATGACGGCGGTCAGGTGGACGTCGTCGTACTGCTGGAAGTCCACGGGCGACCCTGGACAGACAGGACGGACGCCATCGTCAGGAGGGAACAAGGGGCAATCTGTCACCTGAGGCTGTGACACCACCACCCCCAGCATCCCGGGACAGAGCACGGTACCCAGTCCTGCCGTCCAAGCTCCACCGCACACAGGAGGGAGGGGTGGAGGAACGAGCGGTGAGGAGGTTATTCCAGGTCGTCACCATTAATCAGTGAATATGGGGGGTGGACGCTGCTCGGGGGCTTTAGCTCCCACCTCGAGGACAGAGCAGCTACAGAGACCTTCTCTACATCTGGACACCCAACATCCATCCATCACGCCAATATCTATACATGCATTGTGCAATTCATCATCTCCCCTGTGGTGGCGCTGCAGAGACACTGAACACCTGCTACCAGGTCCCTCAATCGATCACAACAGATCACACCGATCACATTCACCACTCACCTATATTATACTTCTGCTGAACCTCTCGTACCACCTGCGTGCTGGCCGACCTCCGGAATATGCCCTCCGTGCTGAGCGCTGCAAGATCAAAGAGGTGACAGGTGAAGATCTGCGCAAAGCCGGACCCATCCATGCCCCGCAGTCACCATACTACATACATCTGCACCAGGAGCAGCACCGGTCACCATACTGTATACACCTGCACCAGGAGCAGCACCGGTCACCATACTGCATACACCTGCACCAGGAGCAGCACCGGTCACCATACTGTATACATCTGCACCAGGAGCAGCACCGGTCACCATACTGCATACATCTGCACCAGGAGCAGCACCGGTCACCATACTGCATACATCTGCACCAGGAGCAGCACCGGTCACCATACTGCATACATCTGCACCAGGAGCAGCACCGGTCACCATACTGCATACATCTGCACCAGGAGCAGCACCGGTCACCATACTGCATACATCTGCACCAGGAGCAGCACCGGTCACCATACTGTATACACCTGCACCAGGAGCAGCACCGGTCACCATACTGTATACACCTGCACCAGGAGCAGCACCGGTCACCATACTACATACATCTGCACCAGGAGCAGCACCGGTCACCATACTGCATACATCTGTACCAGGAGCAGCACCGGTCACCATACTGCATACATCTGCACCCAGGAGCAGCACCGGTCACCATACTGTATACATCTGCACCAGGAGCAGCACCGGTCACCATACTACATACACCTGCACCAGGAGCAGCACCGGTCACCATACTGTATACATCTGCACCAGGAGCAGCACCGGTCACCATACTGCATACACCTGCACCAGGAGCAGCACCGGTCACCATACTGTATACATCTGCACCAGGAGCAGCACCGGTCACCATACTACATACATCTGCACCAGGAGCAGCACCGGTCACCATACTGTATACACCTGCACCAGGAGCAGCACCGGTCACCATACTGCATACACCTGCACCAGGAGCAGCACCGGTCACCATACTGCATACATCTGCACCAGGAGCCGCACCGGTCACCATACTGTATACATCTGCACCAGGAGCAGCACCGGTCACCATACTGTATACATCTGCACCAGGAGCAGCACCGGTCACCATACTGTATACATCTGCACCAGGAGCAGCACCGGTCACCATACTGTATACATCTGCACCAGGAGCAGCACCGGTCACCATACTGCATACACCTGCACCAGGAGCAGCACCGGTCACCATACTGTATACATCTGCACCAGGAGCAGCACCGGTCACCATACTACATACATCTGCACCAGGAGCAGCACCGGTCACCATACTGTATACACCTGCACCAGGAGCAGCACCGGTCACCATACTGCATACATCTGCACCAGGAGCAGCACCGGTCACCATACTGCATACATCTGCACCAGGAGCAGCACCGGTCACCATACTGTATACATCTGCACCAGGAGCAGCACCGGTCACCATACTGTATACATCTGCACCAGGAGCAGCACCGGTCACCATACTGTATACATCTGCACCAGGAGCAGCACCGGTCACCATACTGTATACATCTGCACCAGGAGCAGCACCGGTCACCATACTGCATACATCTGCACCCAGGAGCAGCACCGGTCACCATACTGTATACATCTGCACCCAGGAGCAGCACCGGTCACCATACTGTATACACCTGCACCAGGAGCAGCACCGGTCACCATACTGTATACACCTGCACCAGGAGCAGCACCGGTCACCATACTGTATACATCTGCACCAGGAGCAGCACCGGTCACCATACTACATACATCTGCACCAGGAGCAGCACCGGTCACCATACTGTATACACCTGCACCAGGAGCAGCACCGGTCACCATACTGCATACACCTACACCAGGAGCAGCACCGGTCACCATACTGTATACATCTGCACCAGGAGCAGCACCGGTCACCATACTACATACATCTGCACCAGGAGCAGCACCGGTCACCATACTACATACATCTGCACCAGGAGCAGCACCGGTCACCATACTGCATACATCTGCACCAGGAGCCGCACCGGTCACCATACTGTATACATCTGCACCAGGAGCAGCACCGGTCACCATACTGTATACATCTGCACCAGGAGCAGCACCGGTCACCATACTGTATACATCTGCACCAGGAGCAGCACCGGTCACCATACTGCATACATCTGCACCCAGGAGCAGCACCGGTCACCATACTGTATACATCTGCACCCAGGAGCAGCACCGGTCACCATACTGTATACACCTGCACCAGGAGCAGCACCGGTCACCATACTGTATACACCTGCACCAGGAGCAGCACCGGTCACCATACTGTATACATCTGCACCAGGAGCAGCACCGGTCACCATACTGTATACATCTGCACCAGGAGCAGCACCGGTCACCATACTGCATACATCTGCACCAGGAGCAGCACCGGTCACCATACTGTATACACCTGCACCCAGGAGCAGCACCGGTCACCATACTGTATACATCTGTACCCAGGAGCAGCACCGGTCACCATACTGCATACATCTGCACCAGGAGCAGCACCGGTCACCATACTGCATACATCTACACCAGGAGCAGCACCGGTCACCATACTGCATACATCTGCACCAGGAGCAGCACCGGTCACCATACTGTATACATCTGCACCAGGAGCAGCACCGGTCACCATACTACATACACCTGCACCAGGAGCAGCACCGGTCACCATACTGCATACACCTGCACCAGGAGCAGCACCGGTCACCATACTGTATACACCTGCACCCAGGAGCAGCACCGGTCACCATACTGCATACATCTGCACCCAGGAGCAGAATTGGTGAGGAACATGTCAGCACCAGGACAATACTTTGGGCACTGACCGTTCTTCCGCAGATGGGCCACGGTCTCCTGCACGACTTGGGGGATCTTCTGCTCGCTGTTGGAGCGCTTGTCTTTGAGTCTGCCGATGATACGAAGTAAAATAAGCAACAAAACAAAGGGGAAAAGCAAATAAAAGTTTCCGTGAATCCCACCATACTCACTGCTGGAGGGAGACCCCGAACTGCTGGTTTGGCAGCGGAGGCCGCGGTGGCGTGGCTTTCTGGCTGGGTGGTGTGGCCTTTATCGTGGAGCGGATGAGTTCATCGTATCTATGAAGAAGATGTCCGCAATTATAGGTTGTGTCTGGTTTTGCAATTCTGCACTTAGCACTTCAATGCAGTTGAGCTGCAATACCAGACACAACCTGTAGACACTGGTGGCGCTGTTTTCCGAGGCCGGCCATGCCTTTCTATTCCTATGTATCCCTTTACAGTAATACTCACTTGACGACGGCTTTCGGGATCCCCAGCTGATCCAACTTCACAATCTCCTCCAATTCACTCAGATAATTTGCATAGAAAATCTTCCGACCAAACTTGAAGCTAAAAAAAAAAAAAAAAAAAAAAAAAAAAATAATAATTTTATTTTTTATTTATTTAAGTGAAAAAAGTAACTGATCGTCTCCACGTCATCAACATAACTGAAGAAACTGAATTTATTGATCGGTCAGTATAACAAAATCACTTAAACCCCCTCCCTTCCTACTTTTTTTTTTTTTTTTGGAGAGGGGGAAGGGTGCGCTGAAGTTTGTTTCTCACCCCAATCATGATCAATGATGAGATATTTTAGGCAATTTTTATATATATTTTTTTTTTTACATTTCTTGGGTGAGAATTACTGTTGATGTGGCCTAATAGAAGTACTAACATGGCGGGGGGGATATTTTTAGGCTGCTATAACAACCAAGTGGAAAGGAGAAAATGAAGACCCCCCCCCATATGTTGAACCACTTTGATCTCATGGTCGCGTCGGTCTCCAAAATGTGAGCAGGAAAGCTGCCGTGATGGGAGCTCCTTCCAATTGCGCCAGTTACAGGCGGCCAATTATAGCGGGATCCTTCCCGCCCTTTATATTGTCGGCTTATAACCCAGGGAGAGGTATATAAAGTTAAGGTCCTGAGATACGCCTCGTCGCTGGCTGTTGGGCTCTCATGAATTGGCCTCATTTTTTAATCTTTCTATAGCAGAAATGTAATTCCAATTTCTTATATTGGATGGTTCCATATTGTAGCAGTGCAGCCATGTTCTTCTTGTTAGATTATTAGTTTTAGCTTACACCTATTCACACTTGTCTCATTCTTGGAGGTGCCGTGTTTTGATATTTGTAGTTACGGGCGGTTGTCAGCTGTGTACCACAGCCAGCACCGGCTCCATACAACATGTGACGGACACAGAGGAATATTTTGCTCATCACCGCTATGTTTTTATGAACGTCTTCCCTTCGTTCGGACGATTGTCAGCTCTTGTGCAGAGGCTTTGAAAGGGTCGTCCTGCTCTTCCACATGGTGAGGTGAGTGGGGCAGGTAACCTCAGGTCTGCAGATACCTGCTGACAGGACCCATCGGTGATCGGCAGGTGACCTGGCCAGCATCGATTGACGTCACCTGCTCCGTTCACCTCTGAATGTGGCAGTGAGAGAAGCAGGACGGACCCCTCAGTCTGTGGAGCCGGTGCCCACCTCCCCGTTACCTTATTATAGGCTTGAACAGGATCAGTAAGGTCTTGATGAACATGGTGGGGTGCACGATGTACAAAGCCTTGATGTTCTTCTTGTACCTGAAAGAAGCAGGAGAAATAGTCACTTATGGGTTAAAGAGCCCCCTATGACAGTGCGGCCTCCAATATATGTAAATGTGACATCCCAACAGTATCTCCCGTCCTGTAAGATCTCCGCCTTACACTAAATGAAGGGAATTTTGTTACTTACCGTAAATTCCTTTTCTTCTAGCTCCTATTGGGAGACCCAGACGATTGGGTGTATAGCTACTGCCTCCGGAGGCCACACAAAGCATTACACTAAAAAGTGTAAGGCCCCTCCCCTTCTGGCTATACACCCCCAGTGGGATCACTGGCTCACCAGTTTTAGTGCAAAAGCAAGAAGGAGGAAAGCCAATAACTTGGTTAAACAAATTCACTCCGAGTAACATCGGAGAACTGAAAAACCGTTCAACATGAACAACATGTGTACCCGCAAAAAAACCAACAATCCCGAAGGACAACAGGGCGGGTGCTGGGTCTCCCAATAGGAGCTAGAAGAAAAGGAATTTACGGTAAGTAACAAAATTCCCTTCTTCTTCGGCGCTCCATTGGGAGACCCAGACGATTGGGACGTCCAAAAGCTGTCCCTGGGTGGGTAAAGAAATACCTCATGTTAGAGCTGCGAAGACAGCCCTCCCCTACGGGGAGGCAACTGCCGCCTGCAGGACTCTTCTACCTAGGCTGGCGTCCGCCGAAGCGTAGGTATGCACCTGATAATGTTTGGTGAAAGTGTGCAGACTCGACCAGGTAGCTGCCTGGCACACCTGTTGAGCCGTAGCCTGGTGTCGTAATGCCCAGGACGCACCCACGGCTCTGGTAGAATGGGCCTTCAGCCCTGATGGAACCGGAAGCCCAGCAGAACGGTAGGCTTCAAGAATTGGTTCTTTGATCCATCGAGCCAGGGTGGCCTTAGAAGCCTGCGACCCTTTGCGCTTACCAGCGACAAGGACAAAGAGTGCATCCGAACGGCGCAGGGGCGCCGTGCGGGAAATGTAGATTCTGAGTGCTCTCACCAGATCTAACAAATGTAAATCCTTCTCATACCGATGAACTGCATGAGGACAAAACGAAGGCAAAGAGATATCCTGATTAAGATGAAAAGAGGATACCACCTTAGGGAGAAACTCCTGAATGGGGCGCAGCACTACCTTGTCCTGGTGGACCACCAGGAAAGGAGCTTTGGATGACAGCGCTGCCAGCTCAGACACTCTCCGAAGAGACGTGATCGCTACCAGAAAAGCCACTTTCTGTGAGAGTCGAGAAAGTGACACATCCCTCAGAGGCTCGAAGGGCGGCTTCTGGAGGGCAACTAGTACCCTGTTCAGATCCCATGGATCTAACGGCCGCTTGTACGGGGGTACAATATGACAAACCCCCTGCAGGAACGTGCGCACCTTAGGAAGTCGTGCTAGACGCTTCTGAAAAAAGACGGATAGCGCCGAGACCTGACCTTTAAGGGAGCCGAGCGACAAACCTTTTTCTAACCCAGATTGCAGGAAAGAAAGAAAAGTAGGCAATGCAAATGGCCAGGGAGACACTCCCTGAGCAGAGCACCAGGATAAGAATATCTTCCACGTTCTGTGGTAGATCTTAGCAGACGTGGGCTTCCTAGCCTGTCTCATGGTGGCAACGACCCCTTGGGATAATCCTGAAGACCCTAGGATCCAGGACTCAATGGCCACACAGTCAGGTTCAGGGCCGCAGAATTCCGATGGAAAAACGGCCCTTGGGACAGTAAGTCTGGTCGGTCTGGTAGTGCTCACGGTTGGCCGACCGTGAGATGCCACAGATCCGGATACCACGCCCTCCTTGGCCAGTCTGGGGCGACGAGTATGACGCGGCTGCAGTCGGATCTGATCTTTGCGTAGCACTCTGGGCAAGAGTGCCAGAGGTGGAAACACATAAGGGAGCCGGAACTGCGACCAATCTTGCACTAAGGCGTCTGCCGCCAGAGCTCTGTGATCGCGGGACCGTGCTATGAAGGTTGGGACCTTGTTGTTGTGCCTGGACGCCATTAGGTCGACGTCCGGCCTTCCCCAGCGGCTACAGATTTCCTGAAACACGTCCGGGTGAAGGGACCATTCCCCTGCGTCCATGCCCTGGCGGCTGAGGAAGTCTGCTTCCCAGTTTTCTACGCCGGGGATGTGAACTGCGGATACGGTGGAGGCCGTGGCTTCCACCCACATCATAATCCGCCGGACTTCCTGGAAGGCTTGCCGACTGCGTGTCCCCCCTTGGTGATTGATGTATGCCACCGCTGTGGAGTTGTCCGATTGAATTCGGATCTGCTTCCCTTCCAGCCACTGTTGGAAGGCTAGTAGGGCAAGATACACTGCTCTGATTTCCAGAACATTGATCTGAAGGGTGGACTCCTGCTGAGTCCACGTACCCTGAGCCCTGTGGTGGAGAAACACTGCTCCCCACCCTGACAGACTCGCGTCTGTCGTGACTACCGCCCAAGACGGTGGTAGGAAGGATCTTCCCTGTGATAATGAGGTGGGAAGAAGCCACCATTGCAGAGAGTCCTTGGCCGTCTGTGAAAGGGATACTTTCCTGTTCAGGGATGTTGACTTCCCGTCCCATTGGCGGAGAATGTCCCAATAAAGAGGACGCAGATGAAACTGCGCAAACGGAACCGCCTCCATTGCCGCCACCATCTTCCCAAGGAAGTGCATGAGGCGTCTTAAGGAGTGCGACTGACCGTGACGGAGAGTCTGCACCCCGGTCTGTAGTGACCGCTGCTTGTCCAGCGGAAGCTTCACTAGCGCTGAGAGGGTATGAAACTCCATGCCAAGATACGTTAGTGATTGGGTCGGTGACAGGTTTGACTTTGAGAAGTTGATGATCCACCCGAACGTCTGGAGAGTCTCCAGCGCAACATTCAGGCTGAGTTGGCATGCCTCTTGAGAGGGTGCCTTGACAAGTAGATCGTCCAAGTAAGGGATCACAGAGTGTCCCTGAGAGTGCAAGACTGCTACCACTGCCGCCATGACCTTGGTGAACACCCGTGGGGCTGTCGCCAGACCAAATGGCAGAGCTACGAACTGGAGATGTTCGTCTCCTATCACAAAACGTAGAAAACGTTGGTGCTCTGTAGCAATCGGCACGTGGAGATAAGCATCTTTGATGTCTATTGATGCTAGGAAATTTCCTTGAGACATTGAGGCAATGACGGAGCGGAGGGTTGCATCCGGAACCGCCTGGCCTCCACGTGCTTGTTGAGCAGTTTTGGGTCCAGAACGGAACGGAAAGAGCCGTCCTTTTTTGGCACCACAACCAGATTGGAGGAAAACCGTGTCTTGTTCCTGAAGAGGAACAGGGATTACCACTCCTTCTGCCTGCAGAAGAGCATCGGCTCGGTGGGGAGGTGGGGACGTTCTGAAGAATCGAGTCGGAGGACGAGAACAGAACTCTGTCCTGTGCACGTGGGCACAATGTCCCTCACCCACCGGTCTGTGACCTGTGGCAGCTAAATGTCGCCAAAGGCGAGCGAGTCTGCCATCAACCGCGGATGCGGAGAGATGAGAGAGCTGAGAGTCATGAGGAGACCGCCTTGGTAGCGGTTCCTCCGGCTGCCTTCCTTGGGCGTGATTGAGCCCCCGGAAGCTGAGCCCCTCTGAGGCTTTTCAGCTCTTTTGGACGAGGACAATTGGGACCTGCCCGAGCTTGGGAAGGACCGAAACCTCGACTGTCCTTCCAGGACAGCATTAATAGGGTAAGTCGCAATGCAGACATTGCGAGGTTACGGACGCCCCTGCGGCACAAATGTACATATGCTCAAGACCAGCTGTGCAAGAACAGCTGAAAAGCTTAGGGTGCCCATACGGCTGTAAATGCCGGAGCAACCGACACGCCGATAGCTTCATAGACAGATTTCAACCAGAGTCCATCTGTCTAGCATCTTTAAGTGAAGTCCCATCTCCACTGCAACTATAGCTCTAGCCGCAAGCCTGGAGATTGGAGAATCCACCTTTGGACCCTGGGTCCCGCGCTTGACCACGTCAGGGGGAAAAGGATAACGTGTATCCTTAATACGTTTGGAGAAAACGCTTATCTGGGAAGCGTGGTGTTCCTGGACTGCTTCTCTGAAGTCAGCGTGGCCAGAAAAATACTCAATATACGTTTGAGCTACTGAAATGGGACTTCTCCTGCTGTGAAGCTGACTCCTCCGCTGGGGGAGCTGAGGGAGAAAGATCCAACACTCCATTGATGGACGCTATAAGATCATTCCTTATGGCGTCACCATCCGGTGTATCCGGAGTGAGAGCGGTGTCAGGATCAAAGTCCTGATGAGCTACGTCTGCCTCATCATACAGAGAGCCTCCTGGGACCCCCCCCCCGGAGCACCGATTTTATTCCAAATGAGGGTGGCCAGGGAGCAATGATCCAGATTGCCCATGGCCTGTCCGGACTGCAAGTCTCTATCCCATTGCAACTCCATCCCTGTCCTTGGACAGGGTTGACAGGTGGTTCCTTTGGCCACGTCTAGTAGAGACCCCGGCTGACCAAGTGCTACAGGGGAGCATTGCACACAATGGGGTTCAGTGCCGTGGAACAGTATCACATGCAGTAAAAACAGCATCGAAAGCCTGTGTTGCTTATATGCTGCTGCCGACTAGCCATCTAGGATATAGAGCCAAGAATGGCGACCGTACAGTGCAATGTATAGCATACAAGCATAAAGTACAAATGAACACTGCAGCACATGCAATACAGGCAGCATAGAAAGCCTGTGCCTTGGCACCCCTGCTTTTCTGCTGCTGTAGACTAGCCATCTAGGGGAATATAGCCCAGAATAGCGACCATACAGTGCAATGTATAGCATACAAGCATAAGTACAAATGAACACTGCGACCCCTGCAATACAAGCAGCATAGAAAAAACCTGTGCCTCAGCACCCTTGCTTTTCTGCTGCTGTAGTCTAGTCATTCTAGGCGAAAATAGCCCAGACTAGCGACCGTACAGTGCAGTGTATAGCATACAAGCATAAATACACATGAACACTTCAGTACATGCAATACAAGCAGCATAGAAAGCCTGTGCCTTAGCACCCATGCTTTCCTGCTGCTGATGTGTCGCCATCTAAGAGGGCATATAGCCAAAAATAGCGACCTATGCAGTGTAAGCATAAAATACAAATGGACAACTGCGGTATTTAGTGGGGTCAGCACTTCAGGTGCCGCTTACCGCCCGCCTATAAGCGGGTGTGTGGTCGCCCTAGTCCTGTGCCTGGTTGCCCAGAGTCCGATCTCTCAGCTCGGACTGCAGGAATGGCTGCCGGCGTCCTTCTCCAGCTCGTGTGAGTAGGGGCGGGCCGTGGGCGTGCCCCCAAGTCAGAGCGGGAAACCGGCGTCCCACAGTGTCCAGTGAGAGGGCTGGAGCATGTAAATAAGGCTCCAGCCCTCGGCGCTGCTGATTGTACAGCGTCTCTCCCCTACCCTGATTGACAGGGTGGGGGCGGGAACGAAGCGGAGCTAGGCCGCAAAAGCCGGGGACTGGATTTATAAGCGCCGCCGCCGTAAAAGCGCGGTCGGCGCTAAGTCCCCGGCGCACTACAAGTCCCAGCCGCGCCGCCGCTCCCGGAGCGTCCGGCGCGGTAGTTCCCAATACATACAGTCACTGCAGCCTATCTGAGTGACTTTATGTATTTACTGTCCCCGGCGCACTAGCACACCCAGCAAGTCTGGAGTGTGCTGTGCCTGTGTGTACGGGGACACAGAGTACCTGAATGGTGCAGGGCCATGTCCCTGAACGGTACCCAGCTCCGTATCCAGCAGGTTCAATGGGTCTGTGGATGGAGCCCGGCCTCAGGGCTTTGGGGCCGGTAAGATCCCACTTCCTCAGAGCCCCTCAGGGGGATGGGGAAGGAAAACAGCATGTGGGCTCCAGCCGCCGTACCAGCAATAGGTACCTCAACCTTACAAACCACAAGCGGGGTGAGAAGGGAGCATGCTGGGGGCCCTATATGGGCCCTCTTTTCTTCCATCCGATATAGTCAGCAGCTACTGCTGACTAAACAGTGGAGCTATGCGTGGATGTCTGACCTCCTTCGCACAAAGCAGAAAAACTGGTGAGCCAGTGATCCCACTGGGGGTGTATAGTCAGAAGGGGAGGGGCCTTACACTTTTTAGTGTAATGCTTTGTGTGGCCTCCGGAGGCAGTAGCTATACACCCAATCGTCTGGGTCTCCCAATGGAGCGCCGAAGAAAATAATAATTGTATTCATTTATATAGCGCTATTAATTCCGCAGCGCTTTACATACATTGGCAGCACTGTCCCCATTGGGGCTCACAATCTAGAGTCCCTATCTGTATGTCTTTGGAGTGTGAGAGGAAACCCACGCAAACACGGGGGGAACATACAAACTCCTTGCAGGTAGTGTCCTTGGTGGGATTTGAACCCAGGACCCCAGCACTGCAAGACTGCAGTGCTAACCACTGAGCCACCACAAGACTGCAGTGCTAACCACTGAGCCACCACAAGACTGCAGTGCTAACCACTGAGCCACCACAAGACTGCAGTGCTAACCACTGAGCCACCATGCCACCCCTAAATCTGCTGCTTTCACCTCCAGACCTTAATACAATGGCAGATATCGTCTCCCGGTCCCCGGGGTCTGACCAGAGCTGTCACCGGCTGCAGCCCCCCTTATTGTGTACAGTCCGCAGGGACGGCAGACCCATCAGAAGGCATCTGAGGTGTCGGAGGGAGCGGATGGCGATGGATTCTTACCTGGTGTGATTACAACCCAAGACGATGGCCAACTACTGAGCCGATAAAGTCACCCGCAGCCTAAAAGGGCAGCAAACACGCATTAAATCGAGGTGGTGCCCACACTGCGGAGCCCCCCGGACACGCGGATTATGTTACACACATGTGAATTTATACTAATTTAAATAAGTGAGAAAAGCCGCGTGCGGGGGATGGTGGTAATCAGCGCAGTGCGCGTCTGGAATCCTTCCCCTCGTGCAGACGTCAGCGGGATATACACAGATCGCTTCTTGATGGGGCAGGACAGCGGTCACGTCCCCTGATGAGCTTTCTCCATGGACACGGAAGAGATGAAAGGCAGAAGCTACTGGCAGTGACCTCTGCTCGCTGACTGCAGCTGCAGCCCCCCAGACAGCGATTCTCAGGGGTCACGTGCAGAAAGCTCTCAATGATAGATAAGCCTGGAGCCAGCTCCTGGGAACGACATGTGCAGTCCTCTACGTATGGAGGGTGGAGAGCGAGTGTGGCCACAAGAGGAGCAAATCAACTCACAGGAATCCGGGGCAGCGGCCAGGTCAGTAGCCGGGGGCCGGGAGTCCTGTAAACCTCCTCCGACCCGCCAGGAATCAAGGGGCCTCATCCAGTGTGTAGGCCTGATGTATTACACCAGGTGCTGGGTCTGGGACGCCATCATGTAAGATGGTCACAGGGCTCCCGGACTAAGGACGTGCATCTCTAGTGAGCACCTCTCCGAGCACCGTCTGTGGACGCCGTGGTCACACATATGCACGACCCCCGACACCGCATCCACATGGGTCTGTAGGACACAGGACTGGTGGGAGACCACTAATCACACATTTATCCTCTAATTTCAGAGATTAGAACTGCACACGTTCTCGCCACGTCAGGCAGATCCCGTCCACGCCACGTGGCTCAGGCACAATTCACCAGTGCTGGAAATTTACAGATATTTCACTGCCGTGGTGCCGTCCACAGCACGAAGCTGGAAGCGAAGGAGGACGCAGCGCAACGTTTCCTTGGTTTAAGCGGAGGGACCAAAACCCTACTTTCTTCTCTTTGCACTGGTTAAAGCTTAAGACATTTTGGCGGCACGGTGGCTCAGTGGTTAGCACTGCAGTCTGGTGGTGGCTCAGTGGTTAGCACTGCAGTCTGGTGGCGGCTCAGTGGTTAGCACTGCAGTCTGGTGGCGGCTCAGTGGTTAGCACTGCAGTCTGGTGGCGGCTCAGTGGTTAGCACTGCTGTCTTGCAGCGCTGGGGTCCTGGGTTCACATCCCATCAAGGACACCATCTGCAAGGAGTTTGTATGTTCTCCCTGTGTTTTCTCCGGTTTCCTCCCACACTCCAAAGACATACAGATAGGGACTGTAGATTGTGAGCACCAATGGGGACAGTGTTCCTGATGTATGTAAAGCACTGCAGAATATGTTAGCGCTATATAAGTGAATAAATATTATATTATTATTATATATTTTAACTTTGAAGCCTATGGGTGACGGACACAAACATTTGCCTATAAAATGGCAGAAGTATATGCCAGGAAATCCTCCGAGCGTGGCCCTGACCCTGCGCTGATGCCCCCTCGGTTGCACTTACTTGCGGTCGAACTCTCGATAGGCGTCTCGCAGCCATCCCAGCGACGGCTTGTTCTCACTGGTCAGGCCGTGGTGCAGGTACACCAGCGTGTAATCGCTCTCCACGTACTGGTCCAGCGTGTGCTTCAGATACCTGCAGAAAAAGGAGGAAAAACAAAAAAGATCAGAAGTCACAGATGGATTTATATTACCTAAAAGGAGCAAAAAACTTAAAAATCATCATATGTGTGAGAGCGATGGGTCAGAAAACCTCACGCTGCACTCACTATTGGATCAGCGCCACTGATGGGAAAGAAGGGAATTTTGTTACTTACCGTAAATTCCTTTTCTTCTAGCTCTTATTGGGAGACCCAGACAATTGGGTGTATAGCACTGCCTCCGGAGGCCACACAAAGCAATTACACTAAAAAGTGTAAGGCCCCTCCCCTTCTGGCTATACACCCCCAGTGGGATCACTGGCTCACCAGTTTTAGTGCAAAAGCAAGAAGGAGGAAAGCCAATAACTGGTTTAAACAAATTCCCTACGAAATAACCTCGGAGAACTGAAAACCATTCAACATGAACAACATGTGTACCCGAAAAACAACCAAAAATCCCGAAGGACAACAGGGCGGGTGCTGGGTCTCCCAATAGGAGCTAGAAGAAAAGGAATTTACGGTAAGTAACAAAATTCCCTTCTTCTTCGGCGCTCCATTGGGAGACCCAGACGATTGGGACGTCCAAAAGCTGTCCCTGGGTGGGTAAAATAATACCTCATGTTAGAGCTGCAAAGACAGCCCTCCCCTACGGGGAGGCAACTGCCGCCTGCAGGACCCTTCTACCTAGGCTGGCGTCCGCCGAAGCATAGGTATGCACCTGATAATGTTTGGTGAAAGTGTGCAGACTCGACCAGGTAGCTGCCTGGCACACCTGTTGAGCCGTAGCCTGGTGACGCAATGCCCAGGACGCACCCACGGCTCTGGTAGAATGGGCCTTCAGCCCTGATGGAACCGGAAGCCCAGCAGAACGGTAGGCCTCAAGAATTGGTTCTTTGATCCATCGAGCCAGGGTGGCTTTGGAAGCCTGCGACCCTTTGCGCTTACCAGCGACAAGGACAAAGAGTGCATCCGAACGGCGCAGGGGCGCCGTGCGGGAAATGTAGATTCTGAGTGCTCGCACCAGATCTAACAAATGTAAATCCTTCTCATACCGATGAACTGCATGAGGACAAAACGAAGGCAAAGAGATATCCTGATTAAGATGAAAAGAGGATACCACCTTCGGGAGAAACTCCTGAATGGGTCGCAGCACTACCTTGTCCTGGTGGAAGACCAGGAAGGGAGCCTTGGATGACAGCGCTGCCAGCTCAGACACTCTCCGAAGAGATGTGATCGCTACCAGAAAAGCCACTTTCTGTGACAGTCTAGAAAGTGAAACCTCCCTCAGAGGCTCGAAGGGCGGCTTCTGGAGGGCAACTAGTACCCTGTTCAGATCCCATGGATCTAATGGTCGCTTGTACGGGGGTACGATATGACAAACCCCCTGCAGGAACGTGCGCACCTTAGAGAGTCGTGCTAGACGCTTCTGAAAAAAGACGGATAGCGCCGAGACTTGCCCCTTAAGGGAGCCGAGCGACAAACCTTTTTCTAACCCAGATTGCAGGAAAGAAAGAAAGGTAGGCAATGCAAATGGCCAGGGAGACACTCCCTGAGCAGAGCACCAGGATAAGAATATCCTCCACGTTCTGTGGTAGATCTTAGCGGACGTGGGCTTCCTAGCCTGTCTCATGGTGGCAACGACCCCTTGGGATAATCCTGAAGACGCTAGGATCCAGGACTCAATGGCCACACAGTCAGGTTCAGGGCCGCAGAATTCTGATGGAAAAACGGCCCTTGGGACAGTAAGTCTGGTCGGTCTGGTAGTGCCCACGGTTGGCCGACCGTGAGATGCCACAGATCCGGATACCACGCCCTCCGTGGCCAGTCTGGGGCGACGAGTATGACGCGGCTGCAGTCGGATCTGATCTTGCGTAGCACCCTGGGCAAGAGTGCCAGAGGTGGAAACACATAAGGGAGCCGGAACTGCGACCAATCTTGCACTAAGGCGTCTGCCGCCAGAGCTCTGTGATCGCGAGACCGTGCCATGAAGGTCGGGACCTTGTTGTTGTGCCGGGACGCCATTAGATCGACGTCCGGCCTTCCCCAGCGGCGACAGATTTCCTGAAACACTTCCGGGTGAAGGGACCATTCCCCTGCGTCCATGCCCTGGCGACTGAGGAAGTCTGCTTCCCAGTTTTCTACGCCGGGGATGTGAACTGCGGATATGGTGGAGGCCGTGGCTTCCACCCACATCAGGATCCGCCGGACTTCCTGGAAGGCTTGCCGACTGCGAGTCCCCCCTTGGTGGTTGATGTATGCCACCGCTGTGGAGTTGTCCGACTGAATTCGGATCTGCTTTCCTTCCAGCCACTGCTGGAAGGCTAGTAGGGCAAGATACACTGCTCTGATCTCCAGAACATTGATCGGAAGGGTGGACTCCTGCTGAGTCCACGTACCCTGAGCCCTGTGGTGGAGAAATACTGCTCCCCACCCTGAGAGACTCGCGTCCGTCGTGACCACCGCCCAGGACGGTGGTAGGAAGGATCTTCCCTGTGATAATGAGGTGGGAAGAAGCCACCACTGCAGAGAGTCTTTGGCCGTCTGGGACAGGGAGACTTTCCTGTCCAGGGATGTTGACTTCCCGTCCCATTGGCGGAGAATGTCCCATTGAAGTGGGCGCAGATGAAACTGCGCAAACGGAACTGCCTCCATTGCCGCCACCATCTTCCCAAGGAAGTGCATGAGGCGTCTTAAGGAGTGCGACTGACTTTGAAGGAGAGCCTGCACCCCAGTCTGTAGTGACCTCTGCTTGTCCAGCGGAAGCTTCACTATCGCTGAGAGAGTATGAAACTCCATGCCAAGATACGTTAGCGATTGGGTCGGTGACAGATTTGACTTTGAGAAGTTGATGATCCACCCGAACGTCTGGAGAGTCTCCAGTGCAACATTCAGGCTGAGTTGGCATGCCTCCTGAGAGGGTGCGTTGACAAGTAGATCGTCCAAGTAAGGGATCACAGAGTGTCCCTAAGAGTGCAAGACTGCTACCACTGCCGCCATGACCTTGGTGAACACCCGTGGGGCTGTCGCCAGACCAAATGGCAGAGCTACGAACTGAAGATGGTCGTCTCCTATCACGAAGCGTAGAAAACGTTGGTGCTCTGAAGCAATCGGCACGTGGAGATAAGCATCTTTGATGTCTATTGATGCTAGGAAATCTCCTTGAGACATTGAGGCAATGACTGAGCGGAGGGATTCCATCCGGAACCGCCTGGCGTTCACATGCTTGTTGAGCAGTTTTAGGTCCAGAACAGGACGGAATGAGCCGTCCTTTTTTGGCACCACAAAGAGATTGGAGTAAAAACCTTGTCCTTGTTCCTGAAGAGGAACAGGGACCACCACTCCTTCTGCTCTTAGAGAATTCACCGCCTGCAGAAGGGCATCTGCTCGGTCGGGATGTGGGGAAGTTCTGAAGAACCGAGGCGGAGGACGAGAACTGAACTCTATCCTGTACCCGTGAGACAAAATGTCTGCTACCCACCGGTCTTTGACCTGTGGCAGCCAAATGTCGCAAAAGCGGGAGAGCCTGCCACCGACCGAGGATGCGGAGGGAGGAGGCCGAAAGTCATGAGGCAGCCGCCTTGGAAGCGGTACCTCCGGTTGCTTTCTTGGGGCGTGAGTGAGCCCGCCAGGAATCAGAGCTCCTTTGCTCTTTCTGAGTCCCTTTGGACGAGGCGAACTGGGGCTTGCCCGAGCCTCGAAAGGACCGAAACTTTGACTGCCACTTCCTCTGTTGAGGTTTGCTTGATCTGGGCTGAGGTAAGGAAGAGTCCTTACCTTTGGACTGTTTAATGATTTCCGCCAATTGCTCACCAAACAGTCTGTCTCCAGATAATGGCAAGCTGGTTAAACATTTTTTAGAAGCAGAATCTGCTTTCCATTCCTTTAACCACAAGGCTCTGCGCAAAACAACAGAGTTGGCGGAAGCCATTGCGGTACGGCTCGTAGAGTCCAGTACCGCATTAATAGCGTAGGTCGCAAACGCAGTCATTTGCGTAGTTAAGGACGCCACTTGCGGCACTGCTGGACGTATGAAAGAGTCCACCTGTGCCAGGCCAGCTGAAATAGCTTGGCGCGCCCACACGGCCGCGAATGCTGGAGCAAACGACGCGCCAATAGCTTCATAGACAGATTTCAACCAAAGGTCCATCTGTCTGTCATTGGCATCTTTAAGTGAAGCCCCATCCTCCACTGCAACTATGGATCTAGCTGCAAGCCTGGATATTGGAGGGTCCACTTTTGGACACTGGGTCCAGCGTTTGACCACGTCAGGGGGAAAGGGATAACGTGTATCCTTAAGACGTTTGGAAAGAAGGGAATTTTGTTACTTACCGTAAATTCCTTTTCTTCTAGCTCTTATTGGGAGACCCAGACGATTGGGGTATAGCTACTGCCCTCCGGAGGCCACACAAAGCACTACACTAAAAAGTGCAAGGCCCCTCCCCTTCTGGCTATACCCCCCGTGGTATCACGGGTTCTCCAGTTTTAGTGCCAAAGCAAGAAGGAGGAAGCCAATAACTGGTTTAAACAAATTAACTCCGAATAACGTCGGAGAACTGAAAAACCGTTCAACATGAACAACATGTGTACCCGCAAACAACCAAGAAATCCCGAAGGACAACAGGGCGGGTGCTGGGTCTCCCAATAAGAGCTAGAAGAAAAGGAATTTACGGTAAGTAACAAAATTCCCTTCTTCTTCAGCGCTCTATTGGGAGACCCAGACGATTGGGACGTCCAAAAGCTGTCCCTGGGTGGGTAAAGAGATACCTCATGTTAGAGCTGCAAAACAGCCCTCCCCTACGGGGATGTCACTGCCGCCTGCAGGACTCTTCTACCTAAGCTGGCATCCGCCGAAGCATAGGTATGCACCTGATAATGTTTGGTGAAAGTGTGCAGACTCGACCAGGTAGCTGCCTGGCACACCTGTTGAGCCGAAGCCTGGTGTCGTAGCGCCCAGGACGCACCCACGGCTCTGGTTGAATGGGCTTTCAGCCCTGAAAGAACCGGAAGCCCTGCAGAACGGTAGGCTTCAAGAATTGGTTCTTTGATCCATCGAGCCAGGGTGGCTTTAGAAGCCTGCAACCTCTTGCGCGTACCAGCGACAAGGGCATCGGAACGGCGTATGGGCGCCGTGCGGGAAATGTAGATACTGAGTGCTCTCACCAGATCTAGCAAACGTAAATCATTCTCATACCGGTGAACCGGATGAGTGCAAAAGGACGGTAAGGAGATATCCTGATTAAGATGAAACGAGGATACGACCTTAGGGAGAAACTCCGGAATGAGGCGCAGCACTACCTTGTCCTGGTGAAACACCAGGAAGGGAGCCTTGGACGACAGAGCTGCCAGCTCAGACACTCGCCGAAGCGATGTGATCGCAACGAGAAACGCCACCTTCTGTGACAGGCGAGAAAAGGAAACTTCCTTCAGAGGCTCGAAAGGCGGCTTCTGGAGAGCAACTAGAACCCTGTTCAGATCCCATGGATCTAACGGCCGCTTGTACGGGGGTACGAAATGACAAACCCCCTGCGGGAACGTGCGCACCTTAGAAAGACGTGCTAGACGCTTCTGAAAAAACACAGATAGTGCTGAGACTTGCCCTTTGAGGGAGTCTAGCGACAAGCCCTTTTCTAACTCCTATTGTAGGAAGGAAAGAAAAGTAGGCAATGCAAATGGCCAGGGAGACACTCCCTGAGTAGAGCACCAGATTAAGAAAATCTTCCACGTTCTGTGGTAGATCTTAGCAGACGTGGGCTTCCTAGCCTGTCTCATGGTGGCAACGACCCCTTGGGATAATCCTGAAGACGCTAGGATCCAGGACACAAAGGCCACACAGTCAGGTTCAGGGCCGCAGAATTCCGATGGAGAAAACGGCCCTTGGGACAGTAAGTCTGGTCGGTCTGGTAGTGACCCCGGTCGGCCGACCGTGAGATGCCACAGATCCGGGTACCACGATCTCCTCGGCCAGTCTGGTGCGACGAGTATGACGCGGCTGCAATCGGATCTGATTTTTGCGCAGTACTCTGGGCAAGAGTGCCAGAGGTGGAAACACATATGTGAGCCGGAACTGCGACCAATCTTGCACTAAGGCGTCTGCCGCCAGAGCTCTGTGATCGCGCGATCGTGCCATAAATGCCGGGACCTTGTTGGTGTGCCGAGACGCCATTAGGTCGACGTCCGGCACCCTGCAGCGGCAACAGATTTCCTGAAACACGTCCAAGTGAAGGGACCATTCCCCCGCGTCCATGCCCTGGCGACTGAGGAAGTCTGCTTCCCAGTTTTCTACGCCCGGGATGTGAACTGCGGATATGGTGGATGCTGTGTCCTCCACCCACATGAGGATTCGCCGGACTTCCTGGAAGGCTTGCCGACTGCGTGTCCCTCCTTGGTGGTTGATGTATGCCACCGCTGTGGAGCTGTCCGACTGGATTCGGATCTGCTCTCTTTCTAGCCACTTCTGGAAAGCTAATAGGGTAAGATACCCTGCCCCGATTTCCAGAACATCGATCTGAAGGGTGGACTCCTGCTGAGTCCACGTCCCCTGAGCCATGTGGCGGAGACAAGCTGCTCCCCACCCTGACAGACTCGTATCTGTCGTGACCACTGCCCAGGATGGGGGCTATGACAATGAGGTGGGAATAAGCCACTATTGCAGAGAGTCCTCGGCCGTCAGGGAAAGGGAGACTTCCCTGTCCAGGGAGGTTGACTGTCCGTCCCTTTGGCGGAGAATGTCCCATTGCCGTTGGCGCAGATGAAACTGCGCAAAGAGAACTGCCTCGATGGGTGCCACCATCTTCCTTAGGAAGTGCCTGAGGCGCCTTAAGGGGTGCGACTGGCCTTGACGGAGAGACTGCACCTCTGTCTGCAGTGAACGCAGCTGGTTCAGCGGAAGCTTCACTATTGCTGATAGAGTATGAAACTCCATGCCGAGATACGTTAGTGATTGAGTCGGAGACAGATTTGACCTTGCCAAATTGATGATCCACCCGAAAGTCTGGAGAGTCTCCAGCGTAACATTCAGGCTGCGTTGGCATGCCTCGAGGGAGGGTGCTTTGACGAGTAGATCGTCCAAGTACGGGATCACCGGGTGTCCCTGAGAGTGCAAGACTGCTACCACTGCTGCCATGACCTTGGTGAACACCCGTCGGGCTGTCGCCAGACTGAATGGCAGAGCTACGAACTGAAGATGTTCGTCTCCTCGAGACATTGAGGCAATGACGGATCGGAGGGATCCCATCCGGAACCGCCTGGCGTTCGCATGCTCGTTGAGCAGTTTCAGGACTAGAACAGGACGGAAGGAACCGTCCATTTTTGGAGCCACAAAGAGATTGGAGTACAAACCCTCGCCCTCGTTCCTGAGGGGGGACAGGGATCACCACTCCTTCTGCTCTTAGAGCGTCCACCGCCTGCAGCAGGGCATCTGCTCGGTGGAGAGGTGGGGCCGTTCTGAAGAATGGAGTCGGAGGACGAGAACAGAACACTGTCCTGTGCACGTGAGCACAATGTCCGTCACCCACCGGTCTGTGACCTGTGGCAGCTAAATGTCGCCAAAGGCGGGGGAGTCTGCCATCAACCGCGGATGCGGAGAGAGAGAGAGAGAGCTGAGAGTCCTGAGGAGACCGCCTTGGTAGCGGTTCCTCCGACTGCCTTCCTTGGGCGAGATTGAGCCCGGCCGGAATCTGAGCCCGTCTGAGGTTTTGTAGCCCTTTTGCACGAGGACAATTGGGACCTGCCGGAGCTTGGGAAGGACCGAAACCTCGACTGTACTTTTAGGACAGTATTAACAGGGTAAGTCGCAGTGCAGACATTGCGGGGTTACGGACGCCTCTGCGGTACAGATGTCCCTGCTCAAGGTCAGCTGCGCAAGAACAGCTGAAAAGGTTAGGTTGCCAATACGGCTGTGGATGCCGGAGCGACCGACACGCCGATAGCCTCCTAGACAGATTTCAACCAGAGTCCCTCTGTCTGTGAATGGCATCTTTAAGTGAAGCCCCATCTCCAGTGCAACTATGGCTCTAGATGCAAGCCTGGAGATTGGAGAATCCACCTTTGGACCCTGGGTCCAGCGCTGACCACGTCAGGGGAAAAGGGATAACGTGTATCCTAAAAACGTTTGGAGAAGACGCTTATCTGGTAAGCGTGGTGTTCCTGGACTGCTTCTCTGAAGTCAGCGTGGCCAGAAAACAACTCAATATCTGCGTGAGATACTGAAAAGGAACTTCTCCTGTTCGTCTCCTATCTCCACTGGGGGAGCTGAGGGAGAAAGATCCAACCTTCCATTGATGGACGGTATAGGATCATTCCGTATGGCGTTACCACCCGGTGTATCCGGATTGAGAGCGATGTCAGTATCAAAGCCCTGAAGAGCTGCCTTTTGTTCAAGTAGATTGCCCATGGGTGCAAGTCTCTATATTATGACTACTCCGTCCCTGTCCATGGACAGGGTTGACAGGAGGTTTCTTTGGCCACAACTAGTAGAGCCCCGGCAGACGAAGTGCTAGAGACCCCGGCAGACGACGTGCTACAGGGGAGCATGCACACAATGGGACGGTGTCATGAACAGCATCCCATGTAGTAAAAACAGCACTGAAATCTGTGTTGCTTTTTTGCCGCTGCCGACTAGCTATCTAGAAGTATATAGCCAAGATTGGTGACCGTACAGTGCAATGTATAGCATACAGGCATAAAGTACAAAAGACCACTGCAGCACAAGCAATACAAGCAGCATAGAAGCCTGTGCCCTGGCACCCCTGCTCTTCTGCTGCTGTATACTAGTCATCTAGGGGAATATAGCCCAGAAGAGTGACCCTACAGTGCAATGTATAGCATACAAGCACAAGTACAAATGAACACTGCAGCACATGCAATACCAGCAGCATAGAAGCCTGTGCCCTGGCACCCCAGCTCTTCTGCTGCTGTAGACTGGTCATCTAGGGGAATATAGCCCAGAAGAGTGACCATACAGTGCTATGTATAGCATACAAGCACAAGTACAAATGCACACTGCAGCCCATGCAATACAAGCAGCATAGAAAAAAACCTGTGCCCCAGCACCCTTGGTTTTCTGCTGCTGTAGTCTAGCCATTCCAGGAGAATATAGCTAAGACTAGCGACTGTACAGTGCAATGTATAGCATATCAGCATAAACACAAATGAACACCTCAGTCGTGCAATACAAGCAGCCTAGAAAGCCTGTGCCTTAGCACACCTGCTTTCCTGCTGCTGATGTGTCGCTCCCCCAGCGGGCATATAGCGACCTATGCAGTTAAAAACAACACATGTACACACTGCAGTTATATCGTGGTCAGCACTATGTGTGCCGCTTACCGCCCGCCTATAAGCGGGTGTATGATCGCCACCGTCCTGCCTTGGTGCCGAAAGTCCGAGCTCGGACTGCAGTAATGGCTGCCGGCTTCTTCCCCAGCTCGTGTGAGGAGGGGCGGGCCGTGGGCGTGCCCCCAAGGCAGAGCGGGAATCCGGCGTCCGACAGAGTGCAGTGAGAGGGCTGGAGCATGTAAAAAGGCTCCAGCCCTCGGCGCTGCTGATTGCTCAGCGCCTGTCCCCTTCCCTGAGTGACAGGGAGGGGGCGGGAACGAAGCGGCACTAGGCCGCAGAAGCCGGGGACTGGATTTATAAGCGCCGCCGCCGTAAAAGCGCGGTCGGCGCCCAGTCCCCGGCGAACTACAAGTCCCAGCCGCGCCGCCGCTCCCGGAGCGTCCGGCGCGGTAGTTCCCAAAACACAAAGTCACTCAGCAAAGCTGCAGTGACTGTAACCCTTTACTGTCCCCGGCGCACTAGCACACCCAGCAAGTCTGGAGTGTGCTGTGCCTGTGTGTACGGGGACACAGAGTACCTGTAATGGTGCAGGGCCATGTCCCTGAACGGTACTCCAGCTCCGTATCCAGCAGGTTCAAATGGGTCTGTGGATGGAGCCCGGCGTCAGAGCTTTGAGGCCGGCAGGATCCCACTTCCACAGAGCCCCTCAGGGGGATGTGGAAGGAAAGCAGCATGTGGGCTCCAGCCTCCGTACCAGCAATAGGTACCTCAACCTTACAACACCATCAACGGGTGAGAAGGGAGCATGCTGGGGGCCCTATATGGGCCCTCTTTTCTTCCATCCGAAATAGTCAGCAGCTACTGCTGACTAAAATCTGTGGAGCTATGCGTGGATGTCTGACCTCCTTCGCACAAAGCTTGAAAACTGGAGAACCCGTGATACCACGGGGGGGTATAGCCAGAAGGGGAGGGGCCTTGCACTTTTTAGTGTAGTGCTTTGTGTGGCCTCCGGAGGGCAGTAGCTATACCCCAATCGTCTGGGTCTCCCAATAGAGCGCTGAAGAAAACGCTTGTCCGGATAAGCATGGTGTTTCTGGATTGATTCTCTGAAGTCAGAGTGGTCCAGAAAGGTGCTCAATTTACGCTTGGGATACAGGAAATGGAATTTCTCCTGCTGGGCAGCTGCCTCCTCTGCTGAAGGGGCTGGGGGAGAAATATCCAACAGCCTATTGATGGCCGCTATAAGGTCATTTACCATGGCGTCACCATCTGGCGTATCCAAATTGAGTGCGGTGTCAGGGCTAGACTCCTGATCACCCACCTCTGTCTCATCATATAGAGACCCTTCTCGCTGAGACCCTGACCTGCGTGATGACGTGGAGGGTCTCTCCCAGCGAGCTCGCTTAGGCGGCCTGGGACTGTCATCGGAGTCAGAGCCCTCAGCCAGTGATGCCTGGGACCCCCGTGAAGTACGGATTAGTTCCAACTGAGGGGGACCGGGGAACATAGGGACAGTAGTGTCCATGGTCTGAGCAACTGGCCTGGACTGCAAGGTCTCCAGGATTTTTGTCATAGTCACAGACATTTTATCAGCAAAGACTGCAAATTCTGTCCCCGTCACCGGGGCAGGGTTCACAGGGGACTCTGCCTGGGCCACTACTACCATAGACTCTGGCTGACGAAGTGCCACTGGGACTGAACATTGCACACAATGAGAGTCGTTGGAGCCTGCTGGTAGATTAGCCCCACATGCTGTACAAGCAGTGTATACAGCCCGTGCCTTGGCACCCTTGCGTTTTGTGGATGACATGTTGTTGTCTTCCCAGAGCAATATAGGGTATACAGCCAAGAAGCGACCGTACAGTGCAGTATATATATATATATATATATATATATATATATATAGATATCTGGTACAGGAAAAAGTACACCAATACACACTGTGGCACTAGTGGGGCCAGCACTAATGTGCTGCTTACCGCCCGCTAAACGCGGGTGTGTGGTCGCCAGAAATCCCTAGTCTGGGTCTCCCAGAGCCTGTGTCCGTCCTCCAGCCAGAACTGCATGCAGGAATGGCTGCCGGCGTCCTGTGGAGGGGGGGGGGCGGGCCCTGGGCGTGCCAGACCAAAAGCGGGAAACCTGCGTCCCACTGTGCCAAGTGAGAGGGCTGGAGCATGTAAATAAGGCTCCAGCCCTCGGCGCTGAGTAAACGTACAGCGTCTCTCCCCTTCCCTGATTGACAGGGAGGGGGCGGGAACGAAGCGGAGCTAGGCCGCAAAAGCCGGGGACTAAATTTATAAGCGCCGCCGCCGTAAAAGCGCGGTCGGCGCTAAGTCCCCGGCGCACTACAAGTCCCAGCTGCGCCGCCGCTCCGAGAGTGGCCGGCGCAGTAGTTCCCAGTACATGAAGTCACACAGCTAAGCTGCTGTGACTCAAACCCCAGCGTTACTGTCCCCGGCGCACTAACACACCCAGCAAGTCTGGTGTGTGCGTGCCCGCCTGAACGGGGACACAGAGTACCTGAAAGTTGCAGGGCCTTGTCCCTGAATGGTACACAGCTCCTTATCCATCAGGTTCACTGGGTCTGTGGATGGAGCCCGGCCTCAGGGCTTGGGGGCCGGTGAGATCCCACTTCCACAGAGCCCCTCAGGGGGATGGGGAAGGAAAGCAGCATGTGGGCTCCAGCCTCCGTACCCGCAATGGGTACCTCAACCTTACAAACCACAAGTGGGGTGAGAAGGGAGCATGCTGGGGGCCGTATATGGGCCCTCTTTTCTTCCATCCGACATAGTCAGCAGCTACTGCTGACTAAACAGTGGAGCTATGCGTGGATGTCTGACCTCCTTCGCACAAAGCAGAAAACTGGTGAGCCAGTGATCCCACTGGGGGTGTATAGCCAGAAGGGGAGGGGCCTTACACTTTTTAGTGTAATTGCTTTGTGTGGCCTCCGGAGGCAGTGCTATACACCCAATCGTCTGGGTCTCCCAATGGAGCGCCGAAGAAAAGGAATTTACGGTAAGTAACAAAATTCCCTTCTTCTTCGGCGCTCCATTGGGAGACCCAGACGATTGGGACGTCCAAAAGCTGTCCCTGGGTGGGTAAAGAAATACCTCATGTTAGAGCTGCAAAGACAGCCCTCCCCTACGGGGAGGCAACTGCCGCCTGCAGGACTCTTCTACCTAGGCTGGCGTCCGCCGAAGCGTAGGTATGCACCTGATAATGTTTGGTGAAAGTGTGCAGACTCGACCAGGTAGCTGCCTGGCACACCTGTTGAGCCGTAGCCTGGTGTCGTAATGCCCAGGACGCACCCACGGCTCTGGTAGAATGGGCCTTCAGCCCTGATGGAACCGGAAGCCCAGCAGAACGGTAGGCTTCAAGAATTGGCTCTTTGATCCATCGAGCCAGGGTGGCCTTAGAAGCCTGCGACCCTTTGCGCTTACCAGCGACAAGGACAAAGAGTGCATCCGAGCGGCGCAGGGGCGCCGTGCGGGAAATGTAGATTCTGAGTGCTCTCACCAGATCCAACAAATGTAAATCCTTTTCATACCGATGAACTGCATGCGGATAAAAGGAAGGCAAAGAGATATCCTGATTAAGATGAAAAGAGGATACCACCTTAGGGAGAAACTCCTGAATGGGGCGCAGCACTACCTTGTCCTGGTGGAACACCAGGAAAGGAGCTTTGGATGACAGCGCTGCTAGTTCAGACACTCTCCGAAGAGACGTGACCGCTACCAGAAAGGCCACTTTCTGTGAGAGTCGAGAAAGTGACACATCCCTCAGAGGCTCGAAGGGCGGCTTCTGGAGAGTAACAAGGACCTTGTTTAGATCCCACGGATCTAACGGCCGCCTGTACGGAGGTACGATATGACAAACCCCCTGCAGGAACGTGCGCACCTGAGAAAGTCGTGCTAGACGCTTCTGAAAAAACACGGATAGTGCCGAGACTTGCCCTTTAAGGGAGCCGAGCGACAAGCCCTTTTCCAACCCAGATTGCAGGAAGGAAAGAAAGACAGGTAACGCGAATGGCCAGGGAGATACTCCTTGTGCAGAGCACCAGGATAAGAAAATCTTCCACGTTCTGTGGTAGATCTTAGCAGAAGTGGACTTCCTAGCCTGTCTCATGGTGGCCACGACCCCTTGGGATAATCCTGAAGACGCTAGGATCCAGGACTCAATGGCCACACAGTCAGGTTCAGGGCCGCAGAATTCCGATGGAAAAACGGCCCTTGGGACAGTAAGTCTGGTCGGTCTGGTAGTGCCCACGGTTGGCCGACCGTGAGATGCCACAGATCCGGGTACCACGACCTCCTCGGCCAGTCTGGGGCGACGAGAATGACGCGGCCGCAATCGGATCTGATCTTGCGTAACACTCTGGGCAAGAGTGCCAGAGGTGGAAACACATAAGGGAGCCGGAACTGCGACCAATCTTGCACTAAGGCGTCTGCCGCCAGAGCTCTTTGATCGCGAGACCGCGCTATGAAGGTCGGGACCTTGTTGTTGTGCCGAGACGCCATTAGGTCGACGTCCGGCACCCCCCAGCGGCGGCAGATTTCCTGAAACACGTCCGGGTGAAGGGACCATTCCCCTGCGTCCATGCCCTGGCGACTGAGGAAGTCTGCTTCCCAGTTTTCTACGCCGGGGATGTGAACTGCTGATATGGTGGATGCTCTTTCCTCTACCCACATCAAAATCCGCCTGACTTCCTGGAAGGCTTGCCGACTGCGTGTCCCCCCTTGGTGGTTGATGTATGCCACCGCTGTGGAGTTGTCCGACTGAATTCGGATCTGCTTTCCTTCCAGCCACTGCTGGAAGGCTAATAGGGCAAGATACACTGCCCTGATTTCCAGAACATTGATCTGAAGGGTGGACTCCTGCTGAGTCCACGTCCCCTGAGCCCTGTGGTGGAGAAATACTGCTCCCCACCCTGAGAGACTCGCGTCTGTCGTGACCACTGCCCAGGATGGGGGTAGGAATGATCTTCCCTGCGTTAATGAGGTGGGAAGAAGCCACCATAGCAGAGAATCCTTGGCCGTCTGAGAAAGGGAGACTTTCCTGTCTAGGGAAGTTGTCTTCCCGTCCCACTGGCGGAGAATGTCCCATTGAAGTGGACGCAGATGAAACTGCGCAAACGGGACTGCCTCCATTGCTGCCACCATCTTCCCTAGGAAGTGCATGAGGCGCCTCAAGGGGTGTGACTGACCTTGAAGGAGAGACTGCACCCCTGTCCGTAGAGACCGCTGCTTGTCCAGCGGAAGCTTCACTATCGCTGAGAGAGTATGAAACTCCATGCCAAGATACGTTAGTGATTGAGTCGGTGCCAGGTTTGACTTTGAAAAGTTGATGATCCACCCGAAAGTCTGGAGAGTCTCCAGCGCAACATTCAGGCTGTGTTGGCATGCCTCTTGAGAGGGTGCTTTGACAAGTAGATCGTCTAAGTAAGGGATCACCGAATGTCCCTGAGAATGCAAGACTGCTACCACTGCCGCCATGACCTTGGTGAAAACCCGTGGGGCTGTCGCCAGACCAAATGGCAGAGCCACGAACTGGAGATGGTCGTCTCCTATCACGAAACGTAGAAAACGTTGGTGCTCTGTAGCAATCGGCACGTGGAGATAAGCATCTTTGATGTCTATTGATGCAAGGAAATCTCCTTGAGACATTGAGGCAATGACAGAGCGGAGGGATTCCATCCGGAACCGCCTGGCGTTCACATGCTTGTTGAGCAGCTTTAGGTCCAGAACAGGACGAAACGAGCCGTCCTTTTTTGGAACCACAAAGAGATTGGAGTAAAAACCTTGCCCTTGTTCCTGCAGAGGAACAGGGATCACCACTCCTTCTGCTTTTAGTGAGCACACCGCCTGCAGAAGGGCATCTGCTCGGTCGGGATGTGGGGAGGTTCTGAAGAACCGAGGCGGAGGACGAGAACTGAATTCTATCCTGTACCCGTGAGACAAAATGTCTGCCACCCACCGGTCTTTGACCTGTGGCAGCCAAATGTCGCAAAAGCGGGAGAGCCTGCCACCGACCGAGGATGCGGAGGGCTGAGGCCGAAAGTCATGAGGCAGCCGCCTTGGAAGCGGTTCCTCCGGTTGCTTTCTTGGGGCGTGACTGAGCCCGCCAGGAATCTGAGCTCCTTTGCTCCTTCTGAGTCCCTTTGGACGAGGAGAATTGGGTCTTGCTGGAGCCTCGAAAGGACCGAAACCTCGACTGCCACTTCCTCTGTTGAGGTTTGCTTGATCTGGGCTGGGGTAAGGAGGAGTCCTTACCCTTGGATTGCTTAATGATTTCAGCCAATTGTTCACCAAACAGTCTATCTACAGATAGTGGCAAGCTGGTTAAACATTTTTTGGAAGCAGAATCCGCTTTCCATTCCTTTAACCACAAGGCTCTGCGCAAGACAACAGAGTTGGCAGACGCAATTGAGGTACGGCTTGTAGAGTCCAGGACAGCGTTGATAGCGTAAGTCGCAAACGCAGACATTTGCGAGGTTAGGGACGCTACTCGCGGCACTGCTGGACATATGATAGAGTCCACCTGTGCCAGGCCAGCTGAAATAGCTTGGAGCGCCCACACGGCCGCGAATGCTGGAGCAAACGACGCGCCAATAGCTTCATAGACAGATTTCAACCAAAGGTCCATCTGTCTGTCATTGGCATCTTTAAGTGAAGCCCCATCTTCCACTGCAACTATGGATCTAGCTGCAAGCCTGGAGATTGGGGGATCCACCTTTGGGCACTGGGTCCAGCGTTTGACCACGTCAGGGGGAAAGGGATAACGTGTATCCTTAAGACGTTTGGAGAAACGCTTATCTGGGCAGGCATGGTGTTTCTGGACTGATTCTCTGAAGTCAGCGTGGTCCAGAAAAGTACTCAGTTTACGCTTGGGATACCTGAAATGGAACTTCTCCTGCTGTGCCGCTGCCTCTTCTGCAGAAGGGGCAGGGGGAGAGATTTCCAATAGACTATTGATGGCCCCTATAAGGTCATTTACCATGGCGTCACCATCAGGAGTATCCAGATTGAGAGCGGTTTCAGGATTAGACTCCTGATCACCCTCCTCTGTCTCATCATGTAGAGACTCTTCTCGCTGAGACCCTGATCCGCGTGATGACGTGGAGGGTCTCTCCCAGCGAGCACGCTTAGGCTGCCTGGGACTGTCATCCGAGTCAGAGCCGTCAGGCTGAGATGCCTGGGACCCCCTTGAAGCTCGGATTAACTCCAACTGAGGGGGACCGGGGAACAGTGCCGCAGCATTGTCCATGGACTGAGTAACTGGTCTGGCCTGCAAGGTCTCTAGGATTTTTGTCATAGTGACAGACATCCTGTCAGCAAAAACTGCAAACTCTGTCCCCGTCACCGGGACAGGGTTCACCGGCGTCTCTGCCTGGGCCACTACCACCATAGGCTCCGGCTGACGAAGTGGCACCGGGACCGAACATTGCACACAATGGGGGTCATTGTAACCTGCCGGTAGATTAGCCCCACAAGCAGCACAAGCAGCGCTCACAGCCTGTGTCTTGGCACCCTTGCGTTTTGCGGATGACATGTTGTCGTCTCCTCAGAGCAAGATAGGGTATACAGCCAAGAAGCGACCTTACAGTGCAAAATATATATATATATGGTACAGAGAAAAAAGTACACAAATATCACACTGTGGCACTAGTGGGGCTAGCACTTAAGTGCTGCTTACCGCCCGCTAAACGCGGGTGTGTGGTCGCCAGAAATCCCTTGTCTGGGTCTCCCAGAGCCTGTGTCCGTTCTCCAGCCAGACTGCATGTAGGAATGGCTGCCGGCGTCCTGTGGAGAGGGGCGGGCCCTGGGCGTGTGCAGACATAAGAGCGGGAAACCTGCGTCCCCCTGTGCTCAGTGAGAGGGCTGGAGCATGTAAATAAGGCTCCAGCCCTCGGCGCTGATGAATCGTACAGCGTCTCTCCCTTGCCCTGATTGACAGGGCGGGGGCGGGAACGAAGCGGAGCTAGGCCGCAGAAGCCGGGGACTAAATTTATAAGCGACGCCGTCGTAAAAGCACGGTCGGCGCTAAGTCCCCGGCGCACTACAAGTCGCAGCCGCGCCGCCGCTCCAGGGGCGGCCGGCGCGGCAGTCCCCAACACATAAAGTCACTCAGACAAACTGTAGTGACTGTAACCCCAGCGCGCAGCGCTACTGTCCCCGGCGCACTAGCACACCCAGCAAGTCTGGAGTGTGCGCGGCCTGTACATACGGGGACACAGAGTACCTTAATGTCGCAGGGCCATGTCCCTGAACTGTACCCAGCTCCGTATCCAGCAGGTTCCATGGGTCTGTGGATGGAGCCCGGCCTCAGGGCTTGGGGGCCGGTAAGATCCCACTTCCTCAGAGCCCCTCAGGGGGATGGGGAAGGAAAACAGCATGTGGGCTCCAGCCTCCGTACCCGCAATGGGTACCTCAACCTTAACAAACACCGCCGACATAAAGTGGGGTGAGAAGGGAGCATGCTGGGGGCCCTAGTATGGGCCCTCTTTTCTTCCATCCGACATAGTCAGCAGCTGCTGCTGACTAAACAGTGGAGCTATGCGTGGATGTCTGACCTCCTTCGCACAAAGCAGAAAACTGGTGAGCCAGTGATCCCACTGGGGGTGTATAGCCAGAAGGGGAGGGGCCTTACACTTTTTAGTGTAATGCTTTGTGTGGCCTCTGGAGGCAGTGCTATACACCCCAATCGTCTGGGTCTCCCAATGGAGCGCCGAAGAAAACACATGAGCTGCAGTACCAGACATGGACAGTGGTGGCGCCGTTCCATTAGGATTATGCCAGCCATGACCCCAGGAGATACCGGCAGCTGTGAATGTGGAGGGGGCGATGGACTTCGCTGCAGTGACACTACATATAGGTGCAATCACAGGGGTATATCCGGGGGCTGCGGGGTGTAGATTTGCCCCCGTGCACATTGCTCGCTCCTTTCCACTACGTGAAGGGGCTGATTTTGTGGAAACGTGCGTCGATCCGTCCTATAAAGTTAGGATTTAGATTCTTCTGTAACCGAACACAGATGGGGGTAAAACACGGCTGGAAAAAAGCAATAAAAGCAGAAGGAATGCGGCAGCCGAGCACCAAATATGGAGACGGGAGGGACGCCACGGACCGACGTCTGCCGGCAATACGGGGGCTGAGTAATGACGCCGGCACGGGATGTGCGGACCACCCACCTCACCAGGTTTACGACAGGCACTTACTGCAGGAGCTTGACGTGATCCAGCTCGTGACAGGGGGGCAGGCGGCAGGCGCTGAACACAACGATCTTCCGGCCAAATTTGTCGTCGCCTGTGAAGAAAAAGGCAAAATGTGAAAAAATGAAAAAAGAAAAAAATAATTAAAAATCATCCAAAATATATCACCACCTACTCAGAAAACCATATATACCATATACCAAAAAGGGGGTCACATGGTGGGGGACGGGCGCTAAAAAAAGCAGTATTCATGGTCTAAAGCCGGTGGAGCATCCGAAGACGCCAACCTGACAGCGGTCCAGAATAGACAAGCGTGAAAAGCAAAAAGCCCAGCCACATCCGGTCCAAGAATCACTGGTCAGGATCAATAATTCAGAGAGGAGGTCAGCACCATATGGCGGCCGCACCGGAGAGGGCAGAGGCACCACGCTCAGGGGTCCGGACCTCCGGGGCACGCTGGGGACTCACCCCACTACAACAGGTTAATGACCCTGCATAGTAAGGACGGCTACCTAGAAGGTTGTGAATGTGATAGCCACGACCACTGTCCTGCTAGCCACAATGCCACGGACTGCTCTGTGTCAGCGACTGGAATGACACAATGACGCCGGACAGAAGTGATGGACGGAGGAAGACGTCACAGGGAAAGTCTGCATCGAGGCTGTGAGAAAGGCTCGTACCAGACGTCCCCGGAGAGAAGAAAATAAACCGGCCGCTATTAATATCACAGGACGAGGACGCAAGAGGGATCCTGAGATTACACAAGATCCCACCGCTAGAATATAGGAAAGATCTGTGCTGTACACTGCAGCTGCTCTCTACACCCAAACTACAGGTTGTCCGCTACCAACAATGTGTCCTGTGCGGTGCAGTATATAGAGGATGTGCCCTGTGCGGTGCAGTATATAGAGGATGTACCCTGTGCGGTGCAGTATATAGACGATGTGTCCTTTGCGGTGCAGTATATAGAGGATGTGTCCTGTGCGGTGTAGTATATAGAGGATGTGTCCTGTGCGGTGCAGTATATAGAGGATGTGTCCTGTGCGGTGCAGTATATAGAGGATGTGTCCTGTGAGGTGCAGTATATAGAGGATGTGTCCTGTGCGGTGTAGTATATAGAGGATGTGTCCTGTGCGGTGCAGTATATAGAGGATGTACCCTGTGCGGTGCAGTATATAGACGATGTGTCCTTTGCGGTGCAGTATATAGAGGATGTGTCCTGTGCGATGTAGTATATAGAGGATGTGTCCTTTGCGGTGCAGTATATAGAGGATGTGTCCTGTGCGATGTAGTATATAGAGGATGTGTCCTGTGCGGTGCAGTATATAGAGGATGTGCCCTGTGCGATGTAGTATATAGAGGATGTGTCCTGTGCGATGTAGTATATAGAGGATGTGCCCTGTGCGGTGTAGTATATAGAGGATGTGCCCTGTGCGGTGTAGTATATAGAGGATGTGTCCTGTGCGGTGTAGTATATAGAGGATGTGTCCTGTGCGGTGCAGTATATAGAGGATGTGTCCTGTGCGGTGCAGTATATAGAGGAGGTGTCCTGTGCGGTGCAGTATATAGAGGAGGTGTCCTGTGCGGTGCAGTATATAGAGGATGTGTCCTGTGCGGTGTAGTGTATAGAGGATGTGTCCTGTGCGGTGTAGTATATAGAGGATGTGTCCTGTGCGGTGTAGTGTATAGAGGATGTGTCCTGTGCGGTGTAGTATATAGAGGATGTGTCCTGTGCGGTGTAGTGTATAGAGGATGTGTCCTGTGCGGTGTAGTATAGAGGATGTGTCCTGTGTGGTGTAGTATATAGAGGATGTGTCCTGTGAGGTGTAGTATATAGAGGATGTGTCCTGTGCGGTGTAGTGTATAGAGGATGTGTCCTGTGTGGTGTAGTATATACAGGATGTGTCCTGTGAGGTGTAGTATATAGAGGATGTGTCCTGTGCGGTGTAGTATATACAGGATGTGTCCTGTGAGGTGTAGTATATAGAGGATGTGTCCTGTGCAGTGTAGTATATAGAGGATGTGTCCTGTGCGGTGTAGTATATACAGGATGTGTCCTGTGAGGTGTAGTATATAGAGGATGTGTCCTGTGCGGTGTAGTATATAGAGGATGTGTCCTGTGCAGTGTAGTATATAGAGGATGTGTCCTGTGAGGTGTAGTATATAGAGGATGTGTCCTGTGAGGTGTAGTGTATAGAGGATGTGTCCTGTGCGGTGCAGTATATAGAGGATGTGTCCTGTGCGGTGTAGTATATACAGGATGTGTCCTGTGGTGTAGTATATAGAGGATGTGTCCTGTGCGGTGTAGTATATAGAGGATGTGTCCTGTGCAGTGTAGTATATAGAGGATGTGTCCTGTGAGGTGTAGTATATAGAGGATGTGTCCTGTGCGGTGTAGTATATAGAGGATGTGTCCTGTGCGGTGTAGTGTATAGAGGATGTGTCCTGTGTGGTGCAGTATATAGAGGATGTGTCCTGTGTGGTGCAGTATATACAGGATGTGTCCTGTGCGGTGCAGTATATAGAGGATGTGTCCTGTGCGGTGTAGTATATAGAGGATGTGTCCTGTGCAGTGCAGTATATAGAGGAGGTGTCCTGTGTGGTGTAGTATATAGAGGATGTGTGCGGTGCAGTATATAGAGGATGTGTCCTGTGCGGTGTAGTATATAGAGGATGTGTGCGGTGCAGTATATAGAGGATGTGTCCTGTGCGGTGCAGTATATAGAGGATGTATCCTGTGCGGTGCAGTATATAGAGGATGTGTCCTGTGCGGTGTAGTATATAGAGGATGTGTCCTGTGCGGTGCAGTATATACAGGATGTGTCCTGTGCGGTGCAGTATATAGAGGATGTGTCCTGTGCGGTGTAGTATATAGAGGATGTGTCCTGTGCGGTGTAGTATATAGAGGATGTGTCCTGTGCGGTGTAGTATATAGAGGATTTGTCCGCTCTCCTGACCTCCATCAGACAGATCGGGGGGGGGGTCTCTCCTCCATCAGACGGGGAGTGGGGGGGGGTCTCCTCCATCAGACGGGGAGGGGGGGGGGGTCTCCTCCATCAGACGGTGAGGGATGGGGGGGGTTCTCCTCCATCAGACGGGGGGGGTGTCCTCCATCAGACAGATCGGGGGGGGGGTCTCTCCTCCATCATACAGGGAGGGGGGGGGGGGGGGGGGTCTCCTCCATCAGACAGATCGGGGAGGGTCTCCTCCATCAGGCAGATCGGGGAGGGGGGGTGTCCTCCATCAGGCATATCGGGGAGGGTTGGGGGGGGGGGGGGAAAGCTCCTCCATCAGACATGGTGGCTACTGTTCTGTATTGAGTTCTGGGGGAGAAAATCATTCATCGGGAGATCTCGTGCGGGGGAGGAGGTGGGGGGGAGGGGAGAGGAGGTGGGGGGGGGAGGGGAGAGGAGGTGGGGGGAGGAGGTGGGAGTTTGTTTTTCTTGCATGGGGGTCCTTGTGAGAAGATCTGAGGATCTGGAGGAGTTCTGGATTCTGCGGCCGGAGCAAACATGACTCGTTATGCAAAGTATGCCAGAAATGTTCTGCGAGATAAGACAGAAAGTCTGGAATCTGCAGCACACGAGCCGCGGCCTCAGCAGCCGGAGGACACAGAGACCGGACCAGCCCTGACATCCGCCCTGCAGTACCAGAACCGGACCCGTCCTGGATCACCGGAGATTCTGCACCCAGCAGCCGGAGGACACAGAGACCGGACCAGCCCTGACATCCGCCCTGCAGTGCCAGAACCGGACCCGTCCTGGATCACCGGAGATTCTGCACCCAGCAGCCGGAGGACACAGAGACCGGACCAGCCCTGACATCCGCCCTGCAGTGCCAGAACCGGACCCGTCCTGGATCACCGGAGATTCTGCACCCAGCAGCCGGAGGACACAGAGACCGGACCAGCCCTGACATCCGCCCTGCAGTGCCAGAACCGGACCCGTCCTGGATCACCGGAGATTCTGCACCCAGCAGCCGGAGGACACAGAGACCGGACCAGCCCTGACATCCGCCCTGCAGTGCCAGAACCGGACCCGTCCTGGATCACCGGAGATTCTGCACCCAGCAGCCGGAGGACATGGAGACCGGACCAGCCCTGACATCCGCCCTGCAGTACCAGAACCGGACCAGTCCTGGATCACCGGAGATTCTGCACCCAGCAGCCGGAGGACACAGAGACCGGACCAGCCCTGACATCCGCCCTGCAGTGCCAGAACCGGACCCGTCCTGGATCACCGGAGATTCTGCACCCAGCAGCCGGAGGACACAGAGACCGGACCAGCCCTGACATCTGCCCTGCAGTGCCAGAACCGGACCCGTCCTGGATCACCGGAGATTCTGCACCCAGCAGCCGGAGGACATGGAGACCGGACCAGCCCTGACATCCGCCCTGCAGTACCAGAACCGGACCAGCCCTGGATCACCGGAGATTCTGGTCTCGGCACACCGTGTATGCCTATAAATAAGGACAACTGGGAAAACCGTACTTATGTAGGGACTTTTACAAAGACGCGACTTATTAAAGGGGCGAGGCTCATAAAAAAAACAAGTGTGGCTTGTGCGTGGTCTGTAAAATAATGGGTGCGGTTCCCTTTAATGCGCTGCTCAGCAGATAACAATTGTTTAAAAGGGCTCAAACTGGTCCCAGTATAAATGACTGGAAGTGACACCATGAAGAAGTGACGGCAGCAGATAAGTGCGGGAATGGGAGCGCCACTGCAATGCTCAGGTGGTCTCTGGTACTGCAGCAATATCAGAGTCTAATGGCAGGAACGTTCTCTCCTGTTCTGCAGACGGATAAGTGCGCACAGGACTTTAACGCGGGAACGTTTCCTTTTTTTCCACTTCAGGTTTTCAAAGCCTCTTGTTAGAAAAAAACAAAGTGCGGTTCATTTCTTGGAAGTGGATCCGGATAGATAACGCGTCACACCAAGTGCTGTCCAATCAGACGGCTGCAAAATGCACCAACTCCCAAAAATGGAACGTTCCGTGAAGCGGATTCCATTAGAAAATGCTGCATTTGTGTCTCACATAACGGTGTGTGCCTAAGAGACGCCTCCACAGCACAGCCCGGCCCTCCTTCTGCCATTGTCTTTACGGTTCAGCAGACGAGTGTCAGCGAGTCCAGAAAGGCGCTGACCCGGAGCCGATACTGAGGCCATAGAGAATGACCGGGGAGAGGACTGCGGGGACATGTCGTGCCGCAATGTGCCCAACTCTACAGAGCATTCCCCGCGGCCTCCCTAGAAGCCATACCCCGGCCGTATTACTTACACGGAGAGGCCTCCCTAGAAGCCATACCCCGGCCGTATTACTTACACGGAGAGGCCTCCCTAGAAGCCATACCCCGGCCGTATTACTTACAAGGAGAGGCCTCCCTAGAAGCCATACCCCGGCCGTATTACTTACACGGAGAGGCCTCCCTAGAAGCCATACCCCGGCCGTATTACTTACAAGGAGAGGCCTCCCTAGAAGCCATACCCCGGCCGTATTACTTACAAGGAGAGGCCTCCCTAGAAGCCATACCCCAGCCGTATTACATACAAGGAGAGGCCTCCCTAGAAGCCATACCCCGGCCGTATTACTTACACGGAGAGGCCTCCCTAGAAGCCATACCCCGGCCGTATTACTTACACGGAGAGGCCTCCCTAGAAGCCATACCCCGGCCGTATTACTTACACGGAGAGGCCTCCCTAGAAGCCATACCCCGGCCGTATTACTTACAAGGAGAGGCCTCCCTAGAAGCCATACCCCGGCCGTATTACTTACAAGGAGAGGCCTCCCTAGAAGCCATACCCCGGCCGTATTACTTACAAGGAGAGGCCTCCCTAGAAGCCATACCCCGGCCGTATTACTTACAAGGAGAGGCCTCCCTAGAAGCCATACCCCGGCCGTATTACTTACAAGGAGAGGCCTCCCTAGAAGCCATACCCCGGCCGTATTACTTACAAGGAGAGGCCTCCCTAGAAGCCATACCCCGGCCGTATTACTTACAAGGAGAGGCCTCCCTAGAAGCCATACCCCGGCCGTATTACTTACAAGGAGAGGCCTCCCTAGAAGCCATACCCTGGCCGTATTACTTACAAGGAGAGGCCTCCCTAGAAGCCATACCCCGGCCGTATTACTTACAAGGAGAGGCCTCCCTAGAAGCCATACCCTGGCCGTATTACTTACAAGGAGAGGCCTCCCTAGAAGCCATACCCCGGCCGTATTACTTACAAGGAGAGGCCTCCCTAGAAGCCATACCCCGGCCGTATTACTTACAAGGAGAGGCCTCCCTAGAAGCCATACCCCGGCCGTATTACTTACAAGGAGAGGCCTCCCTAGAAGCCATACCCCGGCCGTATTACTTACAAGGAGAGGCCTCCCTAGAAGCCATACCCCGGCCGTATTACTTACAAGGAGAGGCCTCCCTAGAAGCCATACCCCGGCCGTATTACTTACAAGGAGAGGCCTCCCTAGAAGCCATACCCCGGCCGTATTACTTACAAGGAGAGGCCTCCCTAGAAGCCATACCCCGGCCGTATTACTTACAAGGAGAGGCCTCCCTAGAAGCCATACCCCGGCCGTATTACTTACAAGGAGAGGCCTCCCTAGAAGCCATACCCCGGCCGTATTACTTACAAGGAGAGGCCTCCCTAGAAGCCATACCCCGGCCGTATTACTTACAAGGAGAGGCCTCCCTAGAAGCCATACCCCGGCCGTATTACTTACAAGGAGAGGCCTCCCTAGAAGCCATACCCCGGCCGTATTACTTACAAGGAGAGGCCTCCCTAGAAGCCATACCCCGGCCGTATTACTTACAAGGAGAGGCCTCCCTAGAAGCCATACCCCGGCCGTATTACTTACAAGGAGAGGCCTCCCTAGAAGCCATACCCCGGCCGTATTACTTACAAGGAGAGGCCTCCCTAGAAGCCATACCCCGGCCGTATTACTTACAAGGAGAGGCCTCCCTAGAAGCCATACCCTGGCCGTATTACTTACAAGGAGAGGCCTCCCTAGAAGCCATACCCCGGCCGTATTACTTACAAGGAGAGGCCTCCCTAGAAGCCATACCCCGGCCGTATTACTTACAAGGAGAGGCCTCCCTAGAAGCCATACCCCGGCCGTATTACTTACAAGGAGAGGCCTCCCTAGAAGCCATACCCTGGCCGTATTACTTACAAGGAGAGGCCTCCCTAGAAGCCATACCCCGGCCGTATTACTTACAAGGAGAGGCCTCCCTAGAAGCCATACCCCGGCCGTATTACTTACAAGGAGAGGCCTCCCTAGAAGCCATACCCTGGCCGTATTACTTACACGGAGAGGCCTCCCTAGAAGCCATACCCTGGCCGTATTACTTACAAGGAGAGGCCTCCCTAGAAGCCATACCCCGGCCGTATTACTTACAAGGAGAGGCCTCCCTAGAAGCCATACCCTGGCCGTATTACTTACAAGGAGAGGCCTCCCTAGAAGCCATACCCCGGCCGTATTACTTACAAGGAGAGGCCTCCCGTATCTCCAGAGAAATCTTCCAGAAATCAGGAAATCCAGAAGGTTTCTTGTGCAACAGAATCTCGGGATCCAGTGCAGGCGAGGAGAATGACGCTGATGACGTGAACGTAGGAAGGTGACGGACCAAAATGTGTGCACCACAAGACGGACTCCCCTCCGGATGCCATCCGCCAAGCTGCAGGTACGGGCACAATGTCCTGCGCCTCCAGAGCCAGGCGGTCAGTTCCCATCTCCGGGCGCCGTGAAGCTACAGGTACCGCACACGAGGCTGCCGCGATGCCACGCCGTGCCACGCCACCACCAAACATTACACAGCTTCATCCTATAGAAGTTTTATGGATTAGGGTACTTTCACACTTACGTTCGGCGGTCCGTTACTATGGAGACTAGCGCAGTCCGTTAACGCACTGCGCTATTCTCCATAGACTTGTATGGATGATGAACTGTAACGCAAGTGTCAGCGTTGCATCCGCCGGACGACGCAGCGTCGTTATTTTGACGCTGCATCAGGCGGAAGGAACGCAGCATGTAACTTTTTTTTGAGCGGCGGAAACCTTTATTTTTCACTGCACATGCTCATTTTTTTTTTAATTTATTTATTTTTTTAAAATCACAGAAACTTTATTTTGTTTCTCGGTGGCCGAACGTTCAGTTGAGCCACCAGCCGCCGGCATGCGAGAGCTCTCAGCTGAGCGCCCCCGGCCGCCGGCATGCGAGAGCGATCAGCTGAGCGCCCCCGGCCGCCGGCATGCGAGAGCGATCAGCTGAGCGCCCCCGGCCGCCGGCATGCGAGAGCGATCAGCTGAGCGCCCCCGGCCGCCGGCATGCGAGAGCTCTCAGCTGAGCGCCCCCGGCCGCCGGCATGCGAGAGCGATCAGCTGAGCGCCCCCGGCATGCGAGAGCTCTCAGCTGAGCGCCCCCGGCCGCCGGCATGCGAGAGCGATCAGCTGAGCGCCCCCGGCCGCCGGCATGCGAGAGCTCTCAGCTGAGCGCCCCCGGCCGCCGGCATGCGAGAGCTCTCAGCTCATTGTTCACAATAGTCTGCTGCCGGTAAAACTGTAAAGAAGAAAAGAAAAAAAAAAAAAAAAAAAGCTTTCCGTTGTTTTGTTCGATCCGTTCCATCCGTCACACAACGCAATACAACGAATGCCATTCAACGCAAGTGTGAAAGTAGCCTTATTCGTAAGGATGACTTGCAGCAGGAGGTGACGTTATGTGTTCTGCACTGAGCTCCCGATATTCAGTATGATCAGCCCCAACAACAAGAAAGTGACGGCGTGGTGGTCTGAGGTCACACGGTGAATCTGCAAAGATTGTGATATATGCTGCCGCTACAGTAGGTGGATCTGGCCTTGTTGCATGTCCCAGTATGTTGGCCCCCCCCAGCCTTACCAGGTTTCTGGCAGCTGTCCTCCATTATTACCGCCTGTGATGACAGCAGCACACAGAGGAGGGCAAACAGCGACTCTCAGAGAAATTGTGCTGCGGGAATGTGGCAGGAGACATTCATTGAAATCTGTGTTTAAAGGGAACCTGTCAGGTGCAATATACTCCCGGGACCATGAGGCGCTCTGGGTGTATATTGATTAACGCACAACACGCTGCACCGCTGGTGACACTGCATTGAATAGCATGTTAGTACACCCCTGTGGACGTGCTGACATGCTAAGAGGGCAGCTAGTCGGGGGAAATAACGCCCTTGCGACTAGTCCCCTCGCTCATTAGCATGAGATAAAAGATGTTTAGAAATACTTAATATACAGATCTCTATCTATGCGAGTGTATACAGGGACGGTTAGGCAGGGATTAGCAATATACACAGAACTGCTCGTGGTTGTCACTGCAGATTGCACCTGACAGGTTCCCTTTAAACATCCGCATCTATAGAGAGTGACCCGATCACTAGATGTAATGTCCCAGTGTGAGCCCAGACTAGTACAAGGAGGTAACGCGGCCACGTAAGCACTAATCTGTGCCGCTATACACAGAACAGGTCCTTACCCGCCACTTCCACAATCTGGTGACGGGCGATGTCGTAGTAAGGGTCATCCCAGCGCAGGTGAGTGATGGGGTCCGGAGAAGGTTTGGAGTCATCTGCAAAGGAGAAAAGAAATCCATCAAATGTATTAGAACAATTAAAAGGAGAACAATGGACTTTATAAGCCTCGTGGTGCGGTGACTCTTCCATCCCAAGAACAGTTTTCAAGCCTTTAAAAAGGTCCTTAAAATCTGAAGCGTCCGGCACCATACGGCTTATGAAGCACTTTTTTGGTCAGTTTTTGCAGCGCTGTCTCCTTATTCTTCTAGGCGTCTGTAGCGGCAGTGATTGTCCGCAGGCCGTGCACCCGCAGCGCTGTCTCCTTATTCTTCTATGTGTCTGCAGCTGCAGTGATTGTCCGCACGCCGTGCACCCGCAGCGCTGTCTCCTTATTCTTCTAGGCGTCTGTAGCGGCAGTGATTGTCCGCAGGCCGTGCACCCGCAGCGCTGTCTCCTTATTTATCTATGTGTCTGCACCTGCAGTGATTGTCCGCAGGCCATGCACCCGCAGCGCTGTCTCCTTCTTTATCTATGTGTCTGCACCTGCAGTGATTGTCCGCAGGCCGTGCACCCGCAGCGCTGTCTCCTTACTTTTCTAGGTGTCTGCAGCTGCAGTGATTGTCCGCAGGCCGTGCACCCGCAGCGCTGTCTCCTTACTTTTCTAGGTGTCTGCAGCTGCAGTGATTGTCCGCAGGCCGTGCACCCGCAGCGCTGTCTCCTTATTTATCTATGTGTCTGCACCTGCAGTGATTGTCCGCAGGCCGTGCACCCGCAGCGCTGTCTCCTTATTTATCTATGTGTCTGCACCTGCAGTGATTGTCCGCAGGCCGTGCACCCGCAGCGCTGTCTCCTTATTTTTCTAGGTGTCTGCACCTGCAGTGATTGTCCGCAGGCCGTGCACCCGCAGCGCTGTCTCTTTATTTTTCTAGGTGTCTGCACCTGCAGTGATTGTCCGCAGGCCGTGCACCCGCAGCGCTGTCTCCTTATTTATCTATGTGTCTGCAGCTGCAGTGATTGTCGGCAGGCCGTGCACCCGCAGCGCTGTCTCCTTATTTATCTAGGTGTCTGCAGCTGCAGTGATTGTCCACAGGCCGTGCACCCGCAGCGCTGTCTCCTTACTTTTCTATGTGTCTGCACCTGCAGTGATTGTCCACAGGCCGTGCACCCGCAGCGCTGTCTCCTTATTTATCTAGGTGTCTGCAGCTGCAGTGATTGTCCGCAGGCCGTGCACCCGCAGCGCTGTCTCCTTATTTATCTATGTGTCTGCACCTGCAGTGATTGTCCGCAGGCCGTGCACCCGCAGCGCTGTCTCCTTACTTTTCTATGTGTCTGCACCTGCAGTGATTGTCCGCAGGCCGTGCACCCGCAGCGCTGTCTCCTTACTTTTCTATGTGTCTGCACCTGCAGTGATTGTCCACAGGCCGTGCACCCGCAGCGCTGTCTCCTTACTTTTCTATGTGTCTGCAGCTGCAGTGATTGTCCACAGGCCGTGCACCCGCAGCGCTGTCTCCTTATTTATCTAGGTGTCTGCAGCTGCAGTGATTGTCGGCAGGCCGTGCACCCGCAGCGCTGTCTCCTTACTTTTCTATGTGTCTGCACCTGCAGTGATTGTCCGCAGGCCGTGCACCCGCAGCGCTGTCTCCTTATTCTTCTAGGCGTCTGTAGCGGCAGTGATTGTCCGCAGGCCGTGCACCCGCAGCGCTGTCTCCTTATTTATCTAGGTGTCTGCAGCTGCAGTGATTGTCCGCAGGCCGTGCACCCGCAGCGCTGTCTCCTTATTTATCTAGGCGTCTGTAGCGGCAGTGATTGTCCGCAGGCCGTGCACCCGCAGCGCTGTCTCCTTACTTTTCTAGGTGTCTGCACCTGCAGTGATTGTCCGCAGGCCGTGCACCCACAGCGCTGGATCTGTGCTGCTCCGATATTCATGAAATGTATTAGCTATAATAAAGTCACCAGCACATGAGCAGCGTTACCGCCGCACATGAGCAGCGTTACCCCCGCACATGAGCAGCGTTACCCCCGCACATGAGCAGCGTTACCCCCGCACATGAGCAGCGTTACCCCCGCACATGAGCAGCGTTACCCCCGCACATGAGCAGCGTTACCCCCGCACATGAGCAGCGTTACCCCCGCACATGAGCAGCGTTACCCCCGCACATGAGCAGCGTTACCCCCGCACATGAGCAGCGTTACCCCCGCACATGAGCAGCGTTACCCCCGCACATGAGCAGCGTTACCCCCGCACATGAGCAGCTTTACCCCCGCACATGAGCAGCGTTACCCCCGCACATGAGCAGCGTTACCCCCGCACATGAGCAGCGTTACCCCCGCACATGAGCAGCGTTACCCCCGCACATGAGCAGCGTTACCCCCGCACATGAGCAGCGTTACCCCCGCACAGGAAGGAAAAGGGGGGCTCGAAATCACACAGCTGCGGAGAGACCACCCCATCCGAATAAATGAAGAGCACCAGAACACCCCTTTATGCAATGGTGACCAGGCACCTGGAGTTACCGAATAACCCCGATACTATTGCACCTGCAGAGGTCAGGGCATGCTGGGAGTTGTGGTCCTGCAAAGACTGGAGACCACTGCTGTATAGAATAGTATAACGGCAGGTAACTGATAATTGTAATGTTCACAATACAGGGGCCGGGGCCTGGAGAAATCGCTGTGAAGATCGCACAAAGCCGGCATTGTGTCCGTGCAGATGTGTAATGAGGGGCGCGACATCACACGGGGTCTTCGTGCCGCTACAGAATTAACTTTCAGCCTCTTATCTGTATGAGAAGGGTCTTATTTGTACATTATGCCCCCCCTACCCACGGCTCGGACCCCAAAAACCCAGGGGCCTGAAACATCCTGTTAGGCTGAAGCCGTGGCTGCGCCTATGGGACGGCCGGATACAACCATCACTCCCAGCGATTACCTGGGAACTGCTCCGCAGCCGCCCATCAGTAATGATCTGCCCCACAGCTCATACTGACGACCTATTATTACACACAGGTCTGCTATTGTTACGTCCGGGACCACCCCTTACTGACAGGGACCCTTCTAACAAGTAAGGCTTGTCCGCAGCGCCGCCCGCCATCACCTGACTTGGGGAGGTCCTGCACGTCGTCGGACGGCCAGTTCCGGTCATCCAGGGACGCCAGCTTCAGCTGATCCAGGGACTGAGTCGTCTCATCTCGCTCCAAGTCGTCCTGCAGATCCGACAAAGCTTCTGAAGTCATCATGTGCTCTGCGAGAAAGGAGCGGAGCGTTACCGAATACCGCCAATAAACCGCAATCACCGCCTCCACCGCCATACACGCTGGAGTATCACCACTGAGGCACTACAACAAGCTGAGGCTGGGAAACAGCTACTTATGCAGCAAAACATGTGACAAGCCGGACTGTCAGCTCACTGAGGGATCAGATCACAGCTGCCTATTGAAGTCTATGGAGAGAGGATGGGGCAAAGAGGAAAGAGAGGCCAAAAGAAGCACACGGACCCCTGAAGGAGCTGCCTAGGAAGTGTTCACACCTCTGAGCTGGGATCACGCTGCTTCCCAGTATTTCTCTCTCACTCCAGAGCTTGACTCACAGCCGCACTGCTCAGTACTGCTGTGTAATGTCTTCCATGTTGCTGCCGCTTTGTAGTATTTTTATCTCACTCCAGAGCTGGAATCACAGCTACACTGCTGCAATACTAGACAACCTATAAACAGGGGGGCGCTGTGTTGAGAAGAAGGCAGCCATGTTTCTTATCCTGGACAATCTGATTACAGCCACCTCCATCACATATGGGTTGTAGGAGCCCCGTGTTTTCTCTGGGGGCAGCGGATGTGATCCAGGTCCTCGTCCTGCCATTGGATAGCGCTGGCACTATGCCCGGGGTGCACGGAGGAAGGCAGTGAGCTATCCAATCTTCTGACAATAAAGCCTTAACCTCTGAGTCACTCTATAACCGCAGGCTGCGTACTGAGGCCGGGGCGAGAGACCGCACGACACTCTCCGTATAGAACCGAAACTTCCCGCTTCTCACAGAAATAAAAGCGCCGACTACTTAAGATTTCCAGGAGGAAATACAGAGGGGCTGTCCCCGAGCTCCGAAAAGGAACCTGTCACCAGGGTTTTGCTATGTAAAGTGAAAGCAGCATGATATAGGGGCAGAGACCCTGATTCCAGCGATGTGTCAGTTACTGAGCTGCTTACTGCAGATCTAGTAGTTCTCTGAATGCTGAGATGTTTATAACTCTACCCAAAAACACTGACACCTCTGTGTATGCTGTGCATAGACAGAAAACTGCCAATCTCTGGTGTTGGCAAGGATATACAGGGCTGAGCACTCACAGCTAGATCTGCAGCAGATAAAACAGGGATTTCATCAAAACTGAAGAAAGCCGCTCAGTAAGTGACACATCGCTGGACTCAGGGTCTGTGACCCGACATCACGGAGCTCTCAGAAGGGGAGCAAAAAAAAAACTCAGCTTCCCAGTCATCTTGCAATTAATTTAATCCTATCTGACAAGTGAAATATTAAAGGGCGATCCTCAAAAACTGCAATCCTCTATACACAGAGCAGATGATAAAGGTCTGACAGCGGGGACCACCCCTGAGCATGGGGACGGGGGTCCCGGGGTCTCCAGTGTGAATAGAGCATTAGTGCACACGAAGCCATCACTGCTAATGCAGCATCTTGCAGGAGGAAGCAGCTGAGAAGGAAAAGGAGGAGGAGGCGGAGACCAGACACCGCGGCGGGCCACAGAGACGACGCGACACCGCGGCTGGCCACAGAGACGACGCGACACCGCGGCGGGCCACAGAGACGACGCAACACCGCGGCTGGCCACAGAGACGACGCGGCGGGCCACAGAGACGACGCAACACCGCGGCTGGCCACAGAGACGACGCAACACCGCGGCGGGCCACAGAGACGACGCAACACCGCGGCTGGCCACAGAGACGACGCGACACCGCGGCGGGCCACAGAGACGACGCGACACCGCGGCGGGCCACAGAGACGACGCGACACCGCGGCGGGCCACAGAGACGACGCGACACCGCGGCGGGCCACAGAGACGACGCGACACCGCGGCGGGCCACAGAGACGACGCGACACCGCGGCGGGCCACAGAGACGACGCGACACCGCGGCGGGCCCCAGAGACGACGCGGCGGGCCACAGAGACGACGCAACACCGCGGCGGGCCCCAGAGACGACGCGACACCGCGGCGGGCCCCAGAGACGACGCGACACCGCGGCGGGCCACAGAGACGACGCGACACCGCGGCGGGCCACAGAGACGACGCGACACCACGGCGGGCCACAGAGACGACGCGACACCGCGGCGGGCCACAGAGACGACGCGACACCGTGGCGGGCCCCAGAGACAAATCAACGCAGCGGACCCCAGAGGCGATAACACGACAATGCGGCGAGCCCCAGAGGCGATAACACAACAGACCCCAGAGGCAATAACGCAGCGGGCCCCAGAGACTATGCGACACCGCGGCGGGCCCCAGAGACGATGCGACACCGCGGCGGGCCCCAGAGATGATGTGACACCGCGGCGGGCCCCAGAGATGATGTGACACCGCGGCGGGCCCCAGAGATGATGTGACACCGCGGCGGGCCCCAGAGATGATGTGACACAGCGGCGGGCCCCAGAGATGATGTGACACAGCGGCGGGCCCCAGAGATGATGTGACACCGCGGCGGGCCCCAGAGATGATGTGACACCGCGGCGGGCCCCAGAGATGATGTGACACAGCGGCGGGCCCCAGAGATGATGTGACACCGCGGCGGGTCCCAGAGATGATGTGACACCGCGGCGGGCCCCAGAGATGATGTGACACAGCGGCGGGCCCCAGAGATGATGTGACACCGCGGCGGGTCCCAGAGATGATGTGACACCGCGGCGGGCCCCAGAGATGATGTGACACCGCGGCGGGCCCCAGAGACGACGCGACACCGCGGCGGGCCCCAGAGACGACGCGACACCGCGGCGGGCCCCAGAGATGATGTGACACCGCGGCGGGCCCCAGAGACGATGCAACACCTCACTTGGACTCCAACACGACACTATGGCAGACCCCAGGGACAGACGTCGGCCCCTACGGATCCCGGAGACATCATTCCCCCAGTTGGGCTGTGATGGGGTGGTCGTCCATCCTCGCTCCCCTCAGGGCTGGTGACAGCCCCTCCCCGCGGACACGAGGACCCGCACCCGGTCATGTGACCGGCCCCGCCCTCTCACCGGTGTCCGCGCTGCTCCCGGCGGCTCCTCCGTCTCTTCTGCCTCTTACAGATATCCGGGTTGAAGGTTCTGGGCGGAAAGGGAAACCAGGTCCCCATAGCAACCGAGTCCTCCCCCCGCCGTGCGCTGTCCCTGTTCGCTCCGCCTATTTGGGCGGGACTTGGTGACAGCTCTGACGTCATCCGCTCTCCCTTCTGGGACTTGTAGTCTTTTCTGAAAGGCTACTACCAAAATAAAAAAAAATAACAACACTGTCCCCGCGGGCGGCCGCTCCTAGACTGCGGTCACCACTGATGTGAGGGAGAGTCAGGGTGCAGAACCAATATACGCGACTCACGTTTCCGGCCGGACGCTTTTTTTTTAGTAGCGCACTTCCGGTGAGTGGCGCTGCCACGGGCTGACTTCCGGTTGAATGATTTCTGATCGGTAAGGCGGGAGTGGGAGGAGGATACAGCGAGGCCCCGGCCCCTGGGGGGAACTACAAGTCCCAGCATTCCCGGGCAGCACGGCTATGGCTGCTGGGACTTGTAGCTCCATAACATTATGGACGTTCTGACACTTTTTCATCCCCTGTTTCCGCCTCGCTGGTGTCAGGACCGCTGCTTGCTGTCAGTGAATGAGACCTCCCAGGCCGACACTGCTCACATCTGACCGTGGGCTGCAATGTGTCAGTGCAGGGACATCACGTGGCATTAACCCTTCCCTGTCTGAGACTCTTCATCTTTTTATATATTAGTGGTGAAAAATATTCAAGGATTAAAAATAATAAATGAGATCAGATCCTCCCCGCGCACGATCCATGGCATCTGCATCCTGGGGCGCACGATCCATGGCATCTGCATCCTGGGGCGCACGATCCATGGCATCTGCATCCTGGGGCGCACGATCCATGGCATCTGCATCCTGGGGCGCACGATCCATGGCATCTGCATCCTGGGGCGCACGATCCATGGCATCTGCATCCTGGGGCGCACGATCCATGGCATCTGCATCCTGGGGCGCACGATCCACGGCATCTGCATCCTGGGGCGCACGATCCACGGCATCTGCATCCTGGGGCGCACGATCCACGGCGTCTGCATCCTGGGGCGCACGATCCATGGCATCTGCATCCTGGGGCGCACGATCCATGGCATCTGCATCCTGGGGCGCACGATCCATGGCATCTGCATCCTGGGGCGCACGATCCATGGCATCTGCATCCTGGGGCGCACGATCCATGGCATCTGCATCCTGGGGCGCACGATCCATGGCATCTGCATCCTGGGGCGCACGATCCACGGCATCTGCATCCTGGGGCGCACGATCCACGGCATCTGCATCCTGGGGCGCACGATCCACGGCGTCTGCATCCTGGGGCGCACGATCCACGGCGTCTGCATCCTGGGGCGCACGATCCACGGCGTCTGCATCCTGGGGCGCACGATCCACGGCGTCTGCATCCTGGGGCGCACGATCCACGGCGTCTGCATCCTGGGGCGCACGATCCACGGCGTCTGCATCCTGGGGCGCACGATCCACGGCGTCTGCATCCTGGGGCGCACGATCCACGGCGTCTGCATCCTGGGGCGCACGATCCACAGAATCTGCATCCTGGGGCGCACGATCCATGGCGCCGGCATCCTGGGGCGCACGATCCACGGCGCCGGCATCCTGGGGCGTACGATCCACGGCGCCTGCATCCTGGGGCGTACGATCCACGGCGCCTGCATCCTGGGGCGTACGATCCACGGCATCTGCATCCTGGGGCGCACGATCCACGGCATCTGCATCCTGGGGCGTACGATCCACGGCATCTGCATCCTGGGGCGTACGATCCACGGCGCCTGCATCCTGGGGCGTACGATCCACGGCGCCTGCATCCTGGGGCGTACGATCCACGGCGCCTGCATCCTGGGGCGTACGATCCACGGCGCCTGCATCCTGGGGCGTACGATCCACGGCGCCGGCATCCTGGGGCGTACGATCCACGGTGTCGACACAGGAATACACCCAACCCCAGAAGACATGCAGCATGGGAAAACGCCCAACCCCGGACAACACGTGGCACAGGAATACACGTGACCCCAGAAGACACATGGCATAGGAATACATGTGACCCCAGAAGACACATGGCACAGGAATACACGTGACCCCAGAAGATACGTGGCATAGGAATACACCCGACCCCAGAAGACACGTGGCATAGGAATACATGTGAGCCCAGAAGACACATGGCACAGGAATACACGTGACCCCAGAAGACACATGGCATAGGAATACACCCGACCCCAGAAGACACGTAGCATAGGAGTACACGTGACCCCAGAAGACACATGGCATAGGAATACACGTGACCCCAGAAGACACATGGCACAGGAATACACGTGACCCCAGAAGACACATGGCACAGGAATACACGTGACCCCAGAAGACACATGGCATAGGAATACACCCGACCTCAGAAGACACGTGGCACAGGAATACACGTGACCCCAGAAGACACGTGGCACAGGAATACACCCGACCCCAGAAGCCACATGGCATAGGAATACACGTGACCCCAGAAGACACGTGGCATAGGAATACACGTGACCCCAGAAGACACGCGGCATAGGAATACACGTGACCCCAGAAGACACATGGCATAGGAGTACACGTGGCATAGGAATACACGTGACCCCAGAAGACACGCAGCATAGGAATACACCTGACCCCAGAAGACACGTGGCATAGGAATACACCTGACCCCAGAAGAAACATGGCATAGGAATACACGTGACCCCAGAAGACACATGGCATAGGAATACACGTGACCCCAGAAGACATGTGGCACAAGAATACACGTGACCCCAGAAGACATGTGGCACAGGAATACACGTGACCCCAGAAGACACGTGGCATAGGAGTACACGTGACCCCAGAAGACATGTGGCACAGGAATACACGTGACCCCAGAAGACACATGGCATAGGAGTACACGTGACCCCAGAAGACATATGGCATACAAATACACGTGACCCCAGAAGACACGCGGCATAGGAATACACGTGACCCCAGAAGACACATGGCACAGGAATACACGTGACCCCAGAAGACACATGGCACAGGAATACACGTGACCCCAGAAGACATGTGGCACAGGAATACACGTGACCCCAGAAGATACGCGGCATAGGAATACACGTGACCCCAGAAGACACATGGCACAGGAATACACGTGACCCCAGAAGACACGTGGCATAGGAGTACACGTGACCCCAGAAGACACATGGCACAGGAATACACGTGACCCCAGAAGACACGCGGCATAGGAGTACACGTGACCCCAAAAGACACATGGCACAGGAATACACCCGACCCCAGAAGACACATGGCATAGGAATACACGTGACCCCAGAAGACACATGGCATAGGAATACACCCGACCCCAGAAGACACATGGCATAGGAATACACCCGACCCCAGAAGACACATGGCACAGGAGTACACGTGACCCCAGAAGACACGCAGCATGGAAAAACACCCGACCCTAGAAGACACATGGCACAGGAATACACGTGACCCCAGAAGACACATGGCACAGGAATACACGTGACCCCAGAAGACACGTGGCACAGGAATACACCCGACCCCAGAAGACACGCGGCATAGGAATACACCCGACCCCAGAAGACACGCGGCATAGGAATATACCCGACCCCAGAAGACACGCGGCATAGGAATACACCCGACCCCAGAAGACACGCGGCATAGGAATATACCCGACCCCAGAAGACACGCGGCATAGGAATACACCCGACCCCAGAAGACACGCGGCATAGGAATACACCCGACCCCAGAAGACACGCGGCATAGGAATATACCCGACCCCAGAAGACACATGGCACAGGAATACACCCGACCCCAGAAGATACGCGGCAAGGGAAAACACCCGACCCCAGAAGACACGCGGCATGGGAAAACACCCGCTCATCCATGCACTGCACCCCCAATGGAAAGATACAAAGTTACAGCTCCCAGAGAATGGAGACACACAGAATGGAGACACACAGAATGGCGTCACCAGCTCATTTTTACCGCACAGTGGACACCGTAAAACCAAACCCCAAGTTATGGGGGGAATTGTGTTGTGTAATAAAGTTATGGCTCCTGGTAGAATGGAAGGAAAAAGCAAAAGTGTAACCTGTCTGTGGCAGGAAGGGGTTAATTGTTGAGTTCTCCTTTGGAAGCGGTTCCTGGACAGGGCGATCGTTGCCCCCCGCTCTCGTCTTTTGGCCGCTCGCAGATTCCCCTTCACATCTTTGCAGTTTGCTCAGTTGTTTTCAGACCTCCCATAGAGGTGAATGGAGCCATCTCCAGCCAGGGCTGCAGTTATCGGACCCCATCGATCACACATGAGATGGGAGAACCTCTGTAGGTCTAGAGAGTTCGCTGACAGTGGATCTCATAGACTATGTAATTGTAGCGAACCCTCAGCAGTGAGACTCCTCCGGTCAGGTCACGCATTGCTGACTTCAAGGGATTGTCCACAATGGATATTTATCCCATTTGATAGTATCGATGCATTACCTTGCACTCGCCGCCACCTGTATGAATGAAGCCGTCCGCCTGGCTTCGGTAACGTGGGCTGGGGCGCAGCTGCGTGCGATCTGTACACGATTCCTCCTAACCCGTGTTCTCTGTCCTCTCTCTGCAGATTGATGAATTCTCCCGTCTCCTCGCCCCCCGCGGACTGCACCCAGGATGCCGTGTGGAAGGCCCTGCTCCAGCTCCCCTGCGGCCTGGCCCTGGGTCCCTCTCTTTCGCGGGAGGGGCTCGGTTTGTGGTGCGTTGGCGCATCGTTACCCGGTGGAGCGCTCATTCCTTCCTGCGGTCCAGACTCGGAAGCAGCTGAGGTGGGTGATCTGTGGCAGCGGTGGTCGCTATCCATCACTCTGTACTATGAGCAATTCACCCACTCTTTATGTCCCCATAGGAGGGTCCCGCGCCGTCGTTATCACCGGGGGGAGGCTGGTGGCTCAGGTACGGATCGCTTATTATCTTCTGTGTCTAATCCCCTGCCGAGTGCAGGAACCGGATGTGTTTTCTGTAAGGGAACCCCAGGAACGTTTTGTAAGGGGTGGACTGTGGTTAAAAAATGGAAGCAGTGATGTTCCCCACCGCTGATCCCTCCCGCACCTGTGCAGACCTTCCCCACCGCTGATCCCTCCCGCACCTGTGCAGACCTTCCCCACCGCTGATCCCTCCCGCACCTGTGCAGACCTTCCCCACCGCTGATCCCTCCCGCACCTGTGCAGACCTACCCCACCGCTGATCCCTCCCGCACCTGTGCAGACCTTCCCCACCGCTGATCCCTCCCGCACCTGTGCAGACCTTCCCCACCGCTGATCCCTCCCGCACCTGTGCAGACCTTCCCCACCGCTGATCCCTCCCGCACCTGTGCAGACCTTCCCCACCGCTGATCCCTCCCGCACCTGTGCAGACCTTCCCCACCGCTGATCCCTCCCGCACCTGTGCAGACCTTCCCCACCGCTGATCCCTCCCGCACCTGTGCAGACCTTCCCCACCGCTGATCCCTCCCGCACCTGTGCAGACCTTCCCCACCGCTGACCCCTCTCGCACCTGTGCAGACCTTCCCCATCACTGATCCCTCTCGCACCTGTGCAGACCTTCCCCACCGCTGATCCCTCCCGCACCTGTGCAGACCTTCCCCACCGCTGATCCCTCCCGCACCCGTGCAGACCTTCCCCACCGCTGATCCCTCTCGCACCTGTGCAGACCTTCCCCACCGCTGATCCCTCCCGAACCTGTGCAGACCCTCAATGGGTCCCTGCTGATCCCTGCTTTCTAGACACAAGAAATGAGGCGAGCCTCTGCTGCGGCCGGTGATTGCTGCCAGGATCTCTTGTGTTTCCAGACAAGACCATAAAGCAGAGACCAGCGGTGACCTGATAAGTGGCACAAGATCGCAGGGTGTGCGTTGCTTCTTTTTTTTGTCAGTGCTAGGTGACCCCATTAAATCTCCGTGCATGTTCCCCATCTCCCCCCGCCAGCCCTTGCACCAAGCACTGTACGGTGTCAGTTTTTTCCTTTAAGGGAGACTGATGCAATAGGAGTAACTGCTCCATTCTACACAGTCATTATATGAGAGTAGAGAGACAAGTAAAGACACAAGTCGCAGATTATATTGTCTGTATTTGCCTTAAAGGCGTTGTCTCATATCAGATATATATGGGATATCCACAGTATATGCGACAGATATATGCCATGCGTCACCTCCTCTGCTTCCTCCCCTCTATACAGGCTATGCCCTGCGTCACCTCCTCTGCTTCCTCCCCTCTATACAGGCTATGCCCTGCACCACCTCCTCTGCTTCCTCCCCTCTATACAGGCGATGCCCTGCGCCACCTCCTCTGCTTCCTCTCCTCTATACAGGCTATGCCCTGCGTCACCTCCTCTGCTTCCTCCCCTCTATACAGGCTATGCCCTGCACCACCTCCTCTGCTTCCTCCCCTCTATACAGGCTATGCCCTGCGCCACCTCCTCTGCTTCCTCTCCTCTATACAGGCTATGCCCTGCGCCACCTCCTCTGCTTCCTCCCCTCTATACAGGCTATGCCCTGCGCCACCTCCTCTGCTTCCTCTCCTCTATACAGGCTATGCCCTGCGTCACCTCCTCTGCTTCCTCCCCTCTATACAGGCTATGCCCTGCTCCACCTCCTCTGCTTCCTCCCCTCTATACAAGCTATGCCCTGTGCCACCTCCTCTGCTTCCTCCCCTCTATACAGGCTATGCCATGTGTCACCTCCTCTGCTTCCTCCCCTCTATACAGGCTATGCCCTGCGTCACCTCCTCTGATTCCTCTCCTCTATACAGGCTATGCCCTGCGCCACCTCCTCTGCTTCCTCCCCTCTATACAGGCTATGCCCTGTGCCACCTCCTCTGCTTCCTCTCCTCTACACAGGCTATGCCCTGCGTCACCTCCTCTGCTTCCTCCCCTCTATACAGGCTATGCCCTGCCCCACCTCCTCTGCTTCCTCCCCTCTATACAGGCTATGCCCTGCTCCACCTCCTCTGCTTCCTCCCCTCTATACAGGCTATGCCATGCGTCACCTCCTCTGCTTCCTCCCCTCTATACAGGCTATGCCCTGCGTCACCTCCTCTGATTCCTCCCCTCTATACAGGCTATGCCCTGCGCCACCTCCTGCTTCCTCTCCTCTATACAGGCTATGCCCTGCGTCACCTCCTCTGCTTCCTCCCCTCTATACAGGCTATGCCCTGCGTCACCTCCTCTGCTTCCTCCCCTCTATACAGGCTATGCCCTGCGTCACCTCCTCTGATTCATCCCCTCTATACAGGCTATGCCCTGCGCCACCTCCTGCTTCCTCTCCTCTATACAGGCTATGCCCTGCGTCACCTCCTCTGCTTCCTCCCCTCTATACAGGCTATGCCCGGCGCCACCTCCTGCTTCCTCCCCTCTATACAGGCTATGCCCTGCGTCACCTCCTCTGATTCCTCCCCTCTATACAGGCTATGCCCTGCGCCACCTCCTGCTTCCTCTCCTCTATACAGGCTATGCCCTGCGCCACCTCCTCTGCTTCCTCCCCTCTATACAGGCTATGCCCTGCGTCACCTCCTCTGCTTCCTCCCCTCTATACAGGCTATGCCCTGCTCCACCTCCTCTGCTTCCTCCCCTCTATACAGGCTATGCCCTGCGCCACCTCCTCTGCTTCCTCCCCTCTATACAGGCTATGCCCTGCGCCACCTCCTCTGCTTCTTCCCTTTATACAGGCTATGCCCTGCGCCACCTCCTCTGCTTCCTCCCCTCTATACAGGCTATGCCCTGCGCCACCTCCTCTGCTTCCTCCCCTCTATACAGGCTATGCCCTGCGCCACCTCCTCTGCTTCCTCCCCTCTATACAGGCTATGCCCTGCACCACCTCCTGCTTCCTCCCCTCTATACAGGCTATGCCCTGCTCCACCTCCTCTGCTTCCTCTCCTCTATACAAGCTATGCCCTGTGCCACCTCCTCTGCTTCCTTCCCTCTATACAGGCTATGCCCTGCGCCACCTCCTCTGCTTCCTCCCCTCTATACAGGCTATGCCCTGCGTCACCTCCTCTGCTTCCTCTCCTCTATACAGGCTATGCTCTGCTCCACCTCCTCTGCTTCCTCTCCTCTATACAGGCTATGCCCTGCGTCACCTCCTCTGCTTCCTCTCCTCTATACAGGCTATGCCCTGCTCCACCTCCTCTGCTTCCTCCCCTCTATACAGGCTATGCCCTGCGCCACCTCCTCTGCTTTCTCTCCTCTATACAGGCTATGCCCTGCTCCACCTCCTCTGCTTCCTCCCCTCTATACAGGCTATTCCCTGCGCTACCTCCTCTGCTTCCTCTCCTGTATACAGGCTATTCCCTGCGCCACCTCCTCTGCTTTCTGTCCTCTATACAGGCTATGCCCTGCGTCATCTCCTCTGCTTTGTCCTCTATACAGGCTATGCCCTGCGTCACCTCCTCTGCTTTCTCCCCTCTATACAGGCTATGCCCTGCGTCACCTCCTCTGCTTTCTCCCCTCTATACAGGCTATGCCCTGCGCCACCTCCTCTGCTTTCTCCCCTCTATACAGGCTATGCCCTGCGTCACCTCCTCTGCTTTCTCCCCTCTATACAGGCGATGCCCTGCTCCACCTCCTCTGCTTCCTCTCCTCTATACAGGCTATGCCCTGCGTCACCTCCTGCTTCCTATCCTCTATACAGGCGATGCCCTGCTCCACCTCCTCTGCTTCCTCTCCTCTATACAGGCTATGCCCTGCGTCACCTCCTCTGCTTCCTTCCCTCTATACAGGCTATGCCCTGCATCACCTCCTCTGCTTCCTCCCCTCTATACAGGCTATGCCCTGCGTCACCTCCTCTGCTTCCTTCCCTCTATACAGGCTATGCCCTGCGTCACCTCCTCTGCTTTCTCCCCTCTATACAGGCTATGCCCTGCGTCACCTCCTGCTTCCTCCCCTCTATACAGGCTATGCCCTGCGTCACCTCCTCTGCTTCCTATCCTCTATACAGGCGATGCCCTGCTCCACCTCCTCTGCTTCCTCCCCTCTATACAGGCTATGCCCTGCGTCACCTCCTCTGCTTCCTCTCCTCTATACAGGCTATGCCCTGCTCCACCTCCTCTGCTTCCTCCCCTCTATACAGGCTATGCTCTGCGTCACCTCCTCTGCTTCCTCCCCTCTATACAGGCTATGCTCCTGCGTCACCTCCTCTGCTTCCTCTCCTCTATACAGGCTATGCCCTGCGTCACCTCCTCTGCTTCCTCTCCTCTATACAGGCTATGCCCTGCGTCACCTCCTCTGCTTCCTCTCCTCTATACAGGCTATGCCCTGCGCCACCTCCTCTGCTTCCTCTCCTCTATACAAGCTATGCCCTGCGCTACCTCCTCTGCTTCCTCCCCTCTATACAGGCTATGCCCTGCGCAGACGCTGCGCAGACGCTGGGCTGATTCCGGGTCCTCCTCGCCTGTACTGACCTCCCACTTTTGCTGTTTTGCAGGTTTATAAGGAGAAATGCAAAGAAGCCCAATGTGACGTTCTGCAGCCTCGGAGGAGCCGTCCATCTCCAGGTCACCGCATCCATCCCGCCAGGCTCGGAGCTGCTCCTCCCCCTAGAAGAGGACGTGGTCTGCGATGAGGATAATGGGGGATCTCCGCACTCTCCAGGGTCCAGCAGCGACGCTTCTGTCAATGACTCGGAGCAGGTAGCAGCAGAGATGGATAATGAGGGAGCGACTGAAACATACAAGGAGGATTTGGCCTCTTCAGAATGTTCATCTCAGCGACCTGAGTGGTTGGTTGAGGCTCCTCATCCGAAATGCTGCCCCTCAGCGGGAGGGTCTGGACTGGAGACGACGGCGGTCACCGCAGAGCATGAAGAAGTCGTGACCCCGCTCACCCCAGACCCGGAGGGGGCTCAGCTGTCCATTACTCCGGAGGAGGCAGAGCGCACGCAGCCCACAGGTCGGTCTGATCTTATCACTCCATCACCATTTATATCGGCCGTGATTTGCCGCATTATCGCTCCAATTAAAGGCAGCCGCATCTTGCACCAAGTAGAATTAAGACCTGGAGACATAAAAAAAGTTGCTGCAATTCATGTGGATACCCCTTTAAGAGGCTGCTGAAAATACTGATCGCTTTACTGTATTACTGCAGCGTAATAAAATGCAGCAGATTTGCAGCCGTTATATTGCAAAACGTGAACTCTGCAGCCTGTGCATTACTGCGGATTCTCTGCTGCTCCTGCGAAACCTCAGACATATAGTCCAGATATCGGTCACGTATGAGGGGTGCATAACACACGAACAGTAAATGTGGACGGGGTTCAGTACATAGGAGCCGCACATGTAGATTTTGCTGTAGAGAGTCCATAGATCTCTATATACAGTGTGTCCACCCATATCCTGTATACACCGCACCTATATACAGTGTGTCCACCCATATCCTGTATACACCGCCCCTATATACAGTGTGTCCACCCATATCCTGTATACACCGCACCTATATACAGTGTGTCCACCCATATCCTGTATACACCGCCCCTATATACAGTGTGTCCACCCATATCCTGTATACACCGCACCTATATACAGTGTGTCCACCCATATCCTGTATACACCGCACCTATATACAGTGTGTCCACCCATATCCTGTATACACCGCACCTATATACAGTGTGTCCACCCATATCCTGTATACACCGCACCTATATACAGTGTGTGCACCCATATCCTGTATACACCGCACCTATATACATTGTGTCCACCCATATCCTGTATACACCGCACCTATATACAGCGTGTCCACCCATATCCTGTATACACCGCACCTATATACAATGTGTCCACCCATATCCTGTATACACCACACCTATATATACAGTGTGTCCACCCATATCCTGTATACACCGCACCTATATACAGTGTGTGCACCCATATCCTGTATACACCGCCCCTATATACAGTGTGTGCACCCATATCCTGTATACACCGCACCTATATACAGTGTGTGCACCCATATCCTGTATACACCGCACCTATATACAGCGTGTCCACCCATATCCTGTATACACCGCACCTATATACAGTGTGTCCACCCATATCCTGTATACACCGCCCCTATATACAGTGTGTCCACCCATATCCTGTATACACCGCACCTATATACAGTGTGTCCACCCATATCCTGTACATATCCCCTTCTGGCTATACACCCCCAGTGGGATCACTGGCTCACCAGTTTTCGGCTTTGTGCGAAGGAGGTCAGACATCCACGCATAGCTCCACTGTTTAGTCAGCAGTAGCTGCTGGCTATATCGGATGGAAGAAAAGAGGGCCCAGATAGGGCCCCCAGCATGCTCCCTTCTCACCCCACCGGTGGTTTGTAAGGTTGAGGTACCTATTGCGGGTACGGCGGCTGGAGCCCACATGCTGTTTTCCTTCCCCATCCCCCTGAGGGGCTCTGAGGAAGTGGGATCTTACCGGCCCCAAAGCCCTGAGGCCGGGCTCCATCCACAGACCCATTGAACCTGCTGGATGTGGAGCGGGGTGCCGTTCAGGGACATGGCCCTGCACCATTCAGGTACTCTGTGTCCCCGTACACACAGGCACAGCACACTCCAGACTTGCTGGGTGTGCTAGTGCGCCGGGGACAGTAAAGGGTTACAGTCACTGCAGCCTAGCTGAGTGACTTTATTTATTGGGAACTACCGCGCCGGACGCTCCGTGAGCGGCGGCGCGGCTGGGACTTGTAGTGCGCCGGGGACTTAGCGCCGACCGCGCTTTTACGGCGGCGGCGCTCATAAATCCAGTCCCCGGCCTAACTCAGCTTCGTTCCCGCCCCCACCCTGTCAATCAGGGTAGGGGAGAGACGCTGTACACTCAGCAGCGCCGAGGGCTGGAGCCTTATTTACATGCTCCAGCCCTCTCACTAGACACTGTGGGACGCCAGGTTTCCCGCTCTGACTCGGGGCACGCCCACGGCCCGCCCCTACTCACACGAGCTGGGGAAGGACGCCGGCAGCCATTCCTGCAGCCCGAGCTGGGAGAACGGACTCTGGGCAACCAACAGGAATGGGGCGACCTCACACCCGCTTATAGGCGGGCGGTAAGCGGCACCTGGGGTGCTGACACTAAATACCGCAGTTTTGTCTATTTGTATTTAAGTACACTGCATAGGTCGCTATTTCGGGCTATATGCCCTCTTAGATGGCGACACATCAGCAGCAGGAAAGCATGGGTGCTACGGCACAGGCTTTCTATGCTGCTTGTATTGCACGTACTGAAGTGTTCATGTGTATTTATGCTGGTATGCTATACACTGCACTGTACGGTCACTAGTCTTGGCTATATTCGCCATAGAATGGCTAGACTACAGCAGCAGAAAAGCAAGGGTGCTGAGGCACAGGTTTTTTTTCTATGCTGCTTGTATTGCAGGGGTTGCAGTGTTCATTTGTACTTATGCTTGTATGCTATACATTGCACTGTATGGTCGCTATTCTGGGCTCTATTCCCCTAGATGGCTAGTCTACAGCAGCAGAAAAGCAGGCTTTCTATGCTGCTTGTATTGCATGTGCTGCAGTGCTCATTTGTACTTTATGCTTGTATGCTATACATTGCACTGTACGGTCGCCATTCTTGGCTCTATAAGTCGGCAGCAGCATATAAGCAACACAGGCTTTCGATGCTGTTTTTGCTGCATGTGATACTGTTCCACGGCACTGCTCCCCATTGGGTGCAATGCTCCCCTGTAGCACTTGGTCAGCCGGGGTCTCTACTTGACGTGGCCAAAAGAACCACCTCTCAACCCTGTCCAAGGACAGGGACGGAGTTGCAATGGGATAGAGACTTGCAGTCCGGACAGGCCATGGGCAATCTGGATCATTGCTCCCTGGCCACCCTCACTTGGATTAAAAATCGGTGCTCCGGGGGGGTCCCAGGAGGCTCTCTGTATGATGAGGCAGACGTAGCTCATCAGGACTTTGATCCTGACACCGCTCTCACTCCGGATACACCGGATGGTGACGCCATAAGGAATGATCCTATAGCGTCCATCAATGGAATGTTGGATCTTTTCTCCCTCAGCTCCCCCAGCGGAGGAGTCAGCTTCACAGCAGGAGAAGTCCCATTTCAAACTCAAACGTATATTGAGTATTGTTCTGGCCACGCTGACTTCAGAGAAGCAGTCCAGAAACACCACGCTTACCAGATAAGCGTTTTCTCCAAACGTATTAAGGATACACGTTATCACTTTCCTCCTGACGTGGTCAGGCGTTGGACCCAGGGTCCAAAGGTGGATTCTCCAATCTCCAGGCTTGCGGCTAGAGCCACAGTTGCAGTGGAGATGGGACTTCACTTACAGAGGCCATTGACAGACAGATGGACTCTGGTTGAAATCTGTCTGTGAGGCTATCGGCGTGTCGGTTGCTCCGGCATTCACAGCCGTATGGGCACCCTAAGCTTCAGCTGTTCTTGTGCAGCTGGTCTTGAGCACAAGTACATCTGTGCCGCAGGGGCGTCCGTAACCTCGCAATGTCTGTATTGCGACTTACCCTATTAATGCTGTCCTGGAAGGACAGCCGAGGTTTCGGTCCTTCCCAGGCTCGGGCAGGTCCCAATTGTCCTCGTCCAAAAGGGCTGAAAAGCCTCAGAGGGGCTCAGCTGCCGACCGGGCTCAATCACGCCCAAGGAAGGCAGCCGGAGGAACCGCTACCAAGGCGGTCTCCTCATGACTCTCAGCTCTCTCATCTTTCCGCATCCGCGGTTGATGGCAGACTCGCTCGCCTTTGGCGACATTTAGCTGCCACAGGTCACAGACCGGTGGGTGAGGGACAGTGTGCCCACGTGCACAGGACAGAGTTCTGTTCTCGTCCTCCGACTCGATTCTTCAGAACGTCCCCACATCCCCACCGAGCAGATGCTCTTCTGCAGGCAGAAGGAGTGGTAATCCCGGTTCCTCTTCAGGAACAAGACACGGTTTTCCTCCAATCTGGTTGTGGTGCCAAACAAGGATGGCTCTTTCCGTTCCGTTCTGGACCTAAAACTGCTCAACAGCTTCAGTTCGTAGCTCTGCCATTCGGGCTGGCGACAGCCCCACGGGGGTTCGCCAAGGTCATGACGGCAGTGGTAGCAGTCTTGCACTCACAGGGACACTCTGTGATCCCTTACTTGGACGATATACTTGTCAAGGCACCCTCTCAACAGGCATGCCAACTCAGCCTGAATGTTGCGCTGGAGACTCTCCAGACATTCGGGTGGATCATCAACTTCTCAAAGTCAAACCTGTCACGACCCAATCACTAACGTATCTTGGCATGGAGTTTCATACCCTCTCAGCGGTAGTGAAGCTTCCGCTGGACAAGCAGCGGTCACTACAGACTGGGGTGCAGACTCTCCTTAAAGGTCAGTCGCACTTCTTAAGACGCCTCATGCACTTCCTCGGGAAGATAGTGGCGGCAATGGAGGCGGTTCCGTTTGCGCAGTTTCATCTGCGTTCACTTCAATGGGACATTCTCCGCCAATGAGACGGGAAGTCAACATCCCTGTACAGGAAAGTATCCCTTTCACAGACGGCAAGGACTCTCTGCAATGGTGGCTTCTTCCCACCTCATTATCACAGGGAAGATCCTTCCTACCACCGTCTTGGGCGGTGGTCACGACAGACGCGAGTCTGTCAGGGTGGGGAGCGTTTTTCTCCACCACAGGGCTCAGGGTCCGTGGACTCAGCAGGAGTCCACCCTTCAGATCAATGTTCTGGTAATCAGAGCAGTGTATCTTGCCCTACTAGCCTTCCAGCAGTGGCTGGAAAGAAAGCAGATCCGAATTCAATCGGACAAGTCCACAGCGGTGGCATACATCAATCACCAAGGGGGGACACGCAGTCGGCAAGCCTTCCAGGAAGTCCGGCGGATTCTGATGTGGGTGGATGCCACGGCCTCCACCATATCCGCAGTTCACATCCCCGGCGTAGAAAACTGGGAAGCAGACTTCCTCAGTCGCCAGGGCATGGACGCAGGGGAATGGTCCCTTCACCCGGACGTGTTTCAGGAAATCTGTCGCCGCTGGGGAAGGCCGGACGTCGACCTAATGGCGCCCCGGCACAACAACAAGGTCCCAACCTTCATGGCACGGTCTCGCGATCAAAGAGCGCTGGCGGCAGACGCCCTAGCGCAAGATTGGTCGCAGTTCCGGCTCCCTTATGTGTTTCCACCTCTGGCACCCTTGCCTAGAGTGCTATGCAAGATCAGATCCGATTGCAGCCGCGTCATACTCGTCGCCCCAGACTGGCCGAGGAGGGCGTGGTATCCGGATCTGTGGCAGCTCACGGTCGGCCAACCGTGGGCACTACCAGACCGACCAGACTTGCTGTCCCAAGGGCCGTTTTTTCCATCGGAATTCCGCGGCCCTGAATCTGACTGTGTGGCCATTGAGTCCTGGATCCTAGCGTCTTCAGGATTATTCCACGGGGTCGTTGCCACCATGAGACAGGCTAGGAAGCCCACGTCCGCTAAGATCTACCACAGAACGTGGAGGATATTCTTATCCTGGTGCTCTGCTCAGGGAGTGTCTCCCTGGCCATTTGCATTGCCTACCTTTCTTTCTTTCCTGCAATCTGGGTTAGAAAAAGGTTTGGCGCTCGGCTCCCTTAAAGGTCAGGTATCGGCGCTATTCGTCTTTTTTCAAGAGGCGTTTGGCACGCCTTCCTATGGTGCGCACGTTCCTGCAGGGGGTTTGCCATATCGTTCCCCCGTGCAAGCGGCCGTTAGATCCATGGGATCTGAACAGGGTACTGGTTGCCCTCCAGAAGCCGCCCTTCGAGCCTCTGAGGGAGGTTTCACTTTCTAGACTATCCCAGAACGTGGCTTTTCTGGTAGCGATCACATCTCTTCGGAGAGTGTCTGAGCTGGCAGCGCTGTCATCCAAAGCTCCTTTCCTGGTCTTCCACCAGGACAAGGTAGTGCTGCGCCCCATTCAGGAGTTTCTCCCGAAGGTGGTGTCACGAACCACCGGGGGGGTCACTCAGAAATCCCCCGCGCTGGCTACCAGTACGTCACAATCGGGGGGTAACAAGTGGGGGGTCACCCCTCCTTTATACCTCCCGACCGACAGACAGAGCACGTGACGCGCTCTCTAGCGCCCCTCTTATAGTCAGGCCAATTATGGAATTGCCCGACAGTAAGCAAGGAGGCCGCTATACTACTTATGCCGATTATTGAAGGGTCCCCGGTGAGAGTAGGGTATATATTCCCCCGACCTCCACGGGCGGAATATATATAACCTCCCCGAATCTCACTGGCCTCCCCACAATAATCCTTGGCACAACTCGCTGCCACCAACCGCTTCACGGTAACTATTAGCCGAACACACAGACGTGGGATTCAAGATCGAGATAACAGAACAGCCCAAGATTAATTATATAATTTAATCGCCTAAAGCACACTAGAAACTACAATATATACAATAGGAGATCTACAGAATATACATATGTCAGAGTACAGTTACAGATAAAGCATGGTTTACAAACAGGCATACACAGTTCCAGCAGTTACCTTGTGCGTCTGGCCACAGGGGGGCGCTGTAGACCAGGTTTCTAGGAACTCCCACAGACGTTTCCTGCACGTGACCCCCAGCGAAAGAACCCTGGAAAATGGCCGAAGTAGGGTTATCAACCTGGGCAAATCCAGGTCCCCTCCTACCTTAGTGACCTCAGAGGGAGCACTGCTCCACCCCTGGCTGGAGTTATGGACAATCCACAACATGGAATATGGGCCATAACTTTGCCTGGGAGCGTCGTAGGCGGACGCCAATGCTCTCATTGTGACAGTTATGAATTTAGCTACAGAATGAGAGGACTCATGACTCGTCTACTAGTTCCACATTGGCTGATATCACGCCTGGGGTATTTCCCAAGCTCCCGCTCCCATAAAAAGGGTGTGCCAGCATCGTCCGCATGCGGAGACACCATTTTTATGGTTGCCATATTTATCGGAAATATGGCTTGCGAGATATGAACCATTTTTTACTGGAGTCGTTCTGTCTGGATACTTCCAAGCTTGCTAATTAGATAGCAGCTCCTACCACAGGGTCACGGCAGGGAGTCCTCCTGTGTCCATTGTTCCCACATCATCTCATCTCCATATCACAGGAGATGGCCATGGAGGTGTAACACCTTCACAGATGCTGGACATTGAGAACAAGAAGGGAGGGGGGCACTGCCAGGGAGTGATGAGCGATTATGACTGGAAGTCATAATTCATCTTCATATCCCGGGATTTGCCTCACAGGTGGTATCCTCTTTTCATCTTAATCAGGATATCTCTTTGCCTTCGTTTTGTCCTCATGCAGTTCATCGGTATGAGAAGGATTTACATTTGTTAGATCTGGTGAGAGCACTCAGAATCTACATTTCCCGCACGGCGCCCTTGCGCCGTTCGGATGCACTCTTTGTCCTTGTCGCTGGTAAGCGCAAAGGGTCGCAGGCTTCTAAGGCCACCCTGGCTCGATGGATCAAAGAACCAATTCTTGAAGCCTACCGTTCTGCTGGGCTTCCGGTTCCATCAGGGCTGAAGGCCCATTCTACCAGAGCCGTGGGTGCATCCTGGGCATTACGACACCAGGCTACGGCTCAACAGGTGTGCCAGGCAGCTACCTGGTCAAGTCTGCACACTTTCACCAAACATTATCAGGTGCATACCTATGCTTCGGCGGACGCCAGCCTAGGTAGAAGAGTCCTGCAGGCGGCAGTTGCCTCCCCGTAGGGGAGGGCTGTCTTGCAGCTCTAACATGAGGTATTTCTTTACCCACCCAGGGACAGCTTTTGGACGTCCCAATCGTCTGGGTCTCCCAATAGAGCGCCGAAGAAGAAGGGAATTTTGTTACTTACCGTAAATTCCTTTTCTTCTAGCTCTTATTGGGAGACCCAGCACCCGCCCTGTTGTCCTTCGGGATTTTTGGTTTGTTTGCGGGTACACATGTTGTTCATGTTGAACGGTTTTCAGTTCTCCGATGTTACTCGGAGTGAATTTGTTTAAACCAGTTATTGGCTTTCCTCCTTCTTGCTTTAGCACTAAACTGGTGAGCCAGTGATCCCACTGGGGGTGTATAGCCAGAAGGGGAGGGGCCTTACACTTTTTAGTGTAATGCTTTGTGTGGCCTCCGGAGGCAGTGCTATACACCCAATCGTCTGGGTCTCCCAATAGGAGCTAGAAGAAAAGGAATTTACGGTAAGTAACAAAATTCCCTTCTTCTCACCTGTCCTCCTTTCCGTCGGCGGTGGCACGCAGGCACGTGCACCCGGTAATGATCACAGCCGCTGTCACAGCTGAACGTTCTGCCGGCACGCGCAGAGACAAGTTCTCAGTGCACTTGACTTAACTTGCGCGGCAACGGCAAAACAGTCAGCTGAAATAAAGCGCTGGCGGCTGCACCCCCTGAACCGGCTGCCATTTTTACCGGGTCCACGGGCCACGTGTTTGAGCCCTCTGGTCTAGATTCAACGCTCGCTAATGACCCAGGCATGTAAGGGGTTTAACAGCCACAATCGGAGCTGTGTTCAGTCTTGAGGGTATATACCGCGCCCGAGCTGTTCTCGTACAGGGCATTTATGGTTCTGATAGCTGTAGCGTTAGTGCCAAGCACCAGGAGTGTGCTGCAGATGTCACCAAGGGGTTAAGTAGTGTCGTCATACATGTGGCCTTCAGCGCGTGATGGCAGAGGACGTCTGTTAATGTGTTTTTGTTCTTTTTAGATTCTTCAGAAGACGTGAACTGTGTAAAGGAGATGATGTCGGACAAGTCCAGAGCAAAGTCCCCAAATGTCCCAGTACGTCCGGAGTCCGACGTCCCTGCCGCTGGGACCGGACCGGCTCACAAGAGCAGCGATGGGCCCTGGAGCGTAGAGCATAAGGGAACGGGTGACGAGACAGAGGCCCAAGGTGCAAAACTATCCGGTCACCACCATGAACGAAGCTCCAAGATGAAACGTCCCGAGGCTCCAGGAGAAAGCGATGAAGGCCAAGGTAAGGGGCCCCGACTGGAGGAACGCGCAGGTCCCCCAGAAAATGACAAGAAGGTGCCCCGACTGGAGGAACGCGCAGATCCCCCAGAAAATGACAAGAAGGGGCCCCGACTGGAGGAACACGCAGGTCCCCCAGAAAATGACAAGAAGGTGCCCCGACTGGAGGAACACGCAGGTCCCCCAGAAAATAACAAGAAGGTGCCCCGACTGGAGGAACGCGCAGGTCCCCCAGAAAATGACAAGAAGGTGCCCCGACTGGAGGAACGCGCAGGTCCCCCAGAAAATGACAAGAAGGGGCCCCGACTGGAGGAACACGCAGGTCCCCCAGAAAATAACAAGAAGGTGCCCCGACTGGAGGAACGCGCAGGTCCCCCAGAAAATGACAAGAAGGTGCCCCGACTGGAGGAACGCGCAGGTCCCCCAGAAAATGACAAGAAGGGGCCCCGACTGGTGGAACGCGCAGGTCCCCCAGAAAATAACAAGAAGCTGCCCCGACTGGAGGAACGCGCAGGTCCCCCAGAAAAAGACAAGAAGGGGCCCGAGACTAAGGAGACCAAACCGAAAGACCCCTCTGGACGCAAGTTCCAATGTAAAGATTGCAGCAAAAGCTTCTTCCAGTTGGGTCACCTGAAGAGACACAGCTTCATACACTCCGGCCTCAAGCCGTTCCTGTGCCCCGAGTGCGGGAAGGATTACTGCTCCGAGGAGAGCTTCAAGGCTCATTTACTAGGGCACCGAGGCCTGCGCCCCTTTAAGTGTCCTCAGTGTGATAAGGCCTATGGCACCCAGCGCGACCTAAAGGAGCACTCTGTACTGCACACGGGCCAGCGCCCTTATTGCTGCGAGGACTGCGGTAAGAGCTTTGCCCGTCGACCAACATTACGCATTCACCGCAAGAAATACTGCACGCCTCGCGCCACCGAGGCCAAGACCCTGCTGCAGTGTGGCGTCTGCGGTAAGCAGCTGGCCAACGTCTGCTCCCTGCGGAACCACATGCTCATACACACCGGGGAGAAGCCGTTCACCTGCTCCGAGTGCGGAGGAACTTTCCGCCACAGAGGAAGTCTGCGGATCCACCAGCGGCTGCACACGGGGGAGAAGCCGTACAAATGCCAGTACTGCGGAGACGCCTTCCCGCAGCAGCCGGAACTGAAACGTCATCTGATCACACACACGGGGGAGATGCATCTGTGCACCATCTGCGGCAAAGCATTAAAAGACCCTCATACCTTGCGTGTCCATGAGCGGCTGCACACAGGCGATCGCCCGTTCCTCTGCAAGTACTGCGGCAAATCCTACCCCCAAGCAACCAAGCTCCGGCGGCATCTTAAATCCCACCTAGAGGAGAAGCCGTACCGCTGCCATGTGTGCGGGATGGGCTACTCATTTCAGCAAAGTCTAAACCGCCATCTTCACAGCCACAGGGACGAAGGGCAGAAATCCGTGGTGGTGGATGCCCAAGAGGTGGCAATGGAGGACGCTGAGCCGGGGCACACGCTGGTGCTCGTGCACGTGGATGAGGGCTCGGAAAAGATCCTGGTTGCCGGCTGCACGGACGGCTCTGAGCTGGGGAAATCCCACAGTACATTACTCCCCCTCGTGTCAGAGACATTGGCCGTCCATTCAGGAGGGGACACTGAGGACGGCATCCTCCAAAAAGAGCACAGCCCCAGCGTATTACTGGTCTCCCAGACTCTGGAGTTCAGCACCGTAGCTGAGGTGGTGGTGGAAATAGGGGTGTAATTGTGACCCTCCAAACTGACGCTATAAAGTGCTTCATCTCTGATCTGCTGCTTTTATAATTATGAATAAATCATCTTCATTTTGTCAAGTACAATGGGGAGAGGGACAAATCGTGTGCAGGGACCTCATTAGCAATCCATCCCTGCGCAGAACACATCTCCTCCAGAATCCGGTGGTGGAGGCTTTACACCACTCTATTTGACGCTCAGCATTGTGCTTGGTGATGTATGGTTCGGCATTGTGCTTGGTGATGTACGGCTCGGCATTGTGCTTGGTGATGTATGGCTCGGCATTGTGCTTGCATTGTGCTTGGTGATGTACGGCTCGGCATTGTGCTTGGTGATGTACGGCTCGGCATTGTGCTTGGTGATGTATGGCTCGGCATTGTGCTTGGTGATGTACGGCTCGGCATTGTGCTTGGTGATGTATGGCTCGGCATTGTGCTTGGTGATGTACGGCTCGGCATTGTGCTTGGTGATGTATGGCTTGGCATTGTTCTTGGTGATGTATGGCTCGGCATTGTGCTTGGTGATGTAGGGCTCGGCATTGTGCTTGGTGATGTACGGCTCGGCATTGTGCTTGGTGATGTACGGCTCGGCATTGTGCTTGGTGATGTACGGCTCGGCATTGTGCTTGGTGATGTACGGCTCGGCATTGTGCTTGGTGATGTACGGCTCGGCATTGTGCTTGGTGATGTACGGCTCGGCATTGTGCTTGGTGATGTACGGCTCGGCATTGTGCTTGGTGATGTACGGCTCGGCATTGTGCTTGGTGATGTACGGCTCTGCATTGTGCTTGGTGATGTACGGCTCGGCATTGTGCTTGGTGATGTACGGCTCGGCATTGTGCTTGGTGATGTACGGCTCTGCATTGTGCTTGGTGATGTACGGCTCGGCATTGTGCTTGGTGATGTACGGCTCGGCATTGTTCTTGGTGATGTACGGCTCGGCATTGTTCTTGGTGATGTACGGCTTGGCATTGTTCTTGGTGATGTATGGCTCGGCATTGTGCTTGGTGATGTAGGGCTCGGCATTGTGCTTGGTGATGTAGGGCTCGGCATTGTGCTTGGTGATGTGCGGCTCGGCATTGTGCTTGGTGATGTGCGGCTCGGCATTGTGCTTGGTGATGTGCGGCTCGGCATTGTGCTTGGTGATGTGCGGCTCGGCATTGTGCTTGGTGATGTGCGGCTCGGCATTGTGCTTGGTGATGTGCGGCTCGGCATTGTGCTTGGTGATGTGCGGCTCGGCATTGTGCTTGGTGATGTGCGGCTCGGCATTGTGCTTGGTGATGTGCGGCTCGGCATTGTGCTTGGTGATGTGCGGCTCGGCATTGTGCTTGGTGATGTGCGGCTCGGCATTGTGCTTGGAGATGTGCGGCTCGGCATTGTGCTTGGAGATGTGCGGCTCGGCAGTGTGCTTGGTGATGTGCGGCTCGGCAGTGTGCTTGGTGATGTGCGGCTCGGCAGTGTGCTTGGTGATGTGCGGCTCGGCAGTGTGCTTGGTGATGTGCGGCTCGGCAGTGTGCTTGGTGATGTGCGGCTCGGCAGTGTGCTTGGTGATGTGCGGCTCGGCATTGTGCTTGGTGATGTGCGGCTCGGCATTGTGCTTGGTGATGTGCGGCTCGGCATTGTGCTTGGTGATGTGCGGCTCGGCATTGTGCTTGGTGATGTGCGGCTCGGCATTGTGCTTGGTGATGTGCGGCTCGGCATTGTGCTTGGTGATGTGCGGCTCGGCATTGTGCTTGGTGATGTGCGGCTCGGCATTGTGCTTGGTGATGTGCGGCTCGGCATTGTGCTTGGTGATGTGCGGCTCGGCATTGTGCTTGGTGATGTGCGGCTCGGCATTGTGCTTGGTGATGTGCGGCTCGGCATTGTGCTTGGTGATGTGCGGCTCGGCATTGTGCTTGGTGATGTGCGGCTCGGCATTGTGCTTGGTGATGTGCGGCTCGGCATTGTGCTTGGTGATGTGCGGCTCGGCATTGTGCTTGGTGATGTGCGGCTCGGCATTGTGCTTGGTGATGTGCGGCTCGGCATTGTGCTTGGTGATGTGCGGCTCGGCATTGTGCTTGGTGATGTGCGGCTCGGCATTGTGCTTGGTGATGTGCGGCTCGGCATTGTGCTTGGTGATGTGCGGCTCGGCATTGTGCTATTACCGGTCAGTGATAAGTGAGGAGCGGGGGGGGGGGCAGCAGTGCTCGTGCTCCAGTCTTGTGGTCGCACAGTGCAGGCTGCAGTGTAAGTATATAGATTGCGCCCCTATATACCTGACCAGTGCCCGCTGTATCCCCTTTCACCGTGTGCAGTTATTACGGGCCCGGCCGTTTCCCCGCTCTTATGTTGCCCGCTGCCCGTGATTTTGTGATGGGTGTAGTCGCGCCCCCCGCGGCCCCCCACAGGTTTCCTGCATTATCCGAATTCACTGGGAAATGCTGAGAATAATGATCCCTCCAACTCCATCAGCTTCATAAGACAAGTCCCCTCCGCTGTAATGTCCTGTATTTACAGACTGTCCGGGAGTATACAGTAACCCCACTATAGACCCCGCGCCCCCCATCATGGCGGAGCGCGGTGCGGAGGGGCCGGAGCTGCAGTCAGGGAGGAGAGATCACAACCCGCCCTGTCCTATATACAGACGGGCACAGGAGGGTGAAGATGTACGGGGGTCTCCGGTCGCCCCTCACCGGTATGGTGTATCCATGACGTGTGACCGCCCTCTGGTGGCCATTATGTGTAGTGCAGGACGTTATCATAATAAGCCGTTCATTGCATTCACCACTCCTCGTTTTCTCTGCTGATAAGCGTCAGTAAATGCCATGGAGCCGGGTCTGGACGCAGCGGAGCGGTATTTGTCGTGTCGGTACAGGTGACGGTGCCCCCTGGATGAGCTGCCGGACGATGCCGTTATTTCCGGTGAAAGCAGCTATTTACCACTATGTAATTATTAACAGGTCGGCCGCAGGGGGCAGGCGCTGCGCTGATGGCTACATTATACAGATATGCAGGTTTAGGCTTCCTAATAGTAAATTTAAGGGTCTAAATTGAAGACACAAACTTAGTCTGACACAATTTAATATCTTGACACCATTAAAGGGGTTATCCATAGATGGGGTCTTCCTCAATGAGAACAGCTCCCGCTCTGGCAAAGCGAACCTGTCCGTGGCTTACGTGGTCGGCCATTCCTCCCCTTCACATGTAATGTATGGCTGAACTAAAGTTACGATAGAGAGGCCGGCGTTCATGGCTGGGAAGACGATGGAAGGTGCAATGCATGGTGAGGACCGAGGGAAAAGGAAGTTCCAGCACTTATAGTGCCGAGAGAATGATAAAGAGAATAGCAAGTTACAGAGTATGAGAATTGGGTACAGTTCCTGGATGTCTCACCTTGGCATATGTCACGAAAGCTGATTACCTAGTCATGGGGGAAGCAGGACTGTCTATATAGTCATATCTGCCAGCAGTGGAGGTGTATGGAGGGGGCTGTGCAGGGAGCCATTGGTTTACCATGGCTGACGAATGCCCCCATCGCTTCCACCTTGGTACTCTTGTGACACACGGCCACAGACGGAGCTTCTTAGGAGACTGATTTTTTTTTTTTTTTCTGCTCAATACTGAAGTATCAGAGGTTAGAAAAGAATCAAAAATACAAATTACCCCGTACATAAACACCTTAAAGGGGGGGGGGGGACCTGAATTACCATTTTTAGGTCCCCAAAAAATGCAACAAAAAGTGATGAAAACGCCAAAATGCCATCAGCAAAAACGGCATAAAGCAAAAACAAGTCGTCACACAGATCCTCAAAGAAGAAAAGTTACAGGGTTTGGAAAAAGGCGACATAATCCAATATTTTTTGCAAATTTCATATGCAAATTGGCTCCTTATAGAGGATGAGGCTACTTTCTATAGGAGGCACTAATCCTAAAAGTCAATATCGAGTCTTGCCATATGACTCAGGATAAAAGCCACACCAGAATCTCAAGTTGCAGACATGGCATTTCAGGGTATTGCCCCTCGTCAGTGCAAAGTATAAGATCTGATTTGGCGAGGTGAGAAGCTAAGACTGGGATCCAAGAGGTAACGAATTTGCTTGTGGAGAGTGACCTATATAGCGTGCCTGTGTGAGGAGGCTTATAAGCCACGCAATCCTCCTCTGGGAAATGAAATATGCAAATTCCCTTTTCAGAGAGGACAAGGATTTGGAACGATAATGCCACCGATTGGAGTTCGTCGTCTTCCCCTCTGAAGGGGCAATTTGCACATTTAATTTCCAGAGGAGCATTTCATGGCTCATAAGCCTCCTCACATAAGGAGTAATGTTACTCCTCAGTTTTGCAAAGTTCAAATTTCGTAAAAGAGTGCAATAGAAAAAAGTTATGGCTTTTGGAGGTAAGAAAAAAAAAAACAAGCGCAAAAATAAAAACAGAACAGTGCCCGTGCCCCCATCACAGTGCCCGTGCCTCCATCACAGTGCCCGTGCCCCCATCACAGTGCCCGAGCCCCCACCACAGTGCCCGAGCCCCCACCACAGTGGGTGGGTCCTGGGGGGGGGGGAGGGGGGGGGGGGGGGGGCCCGGAGGGGGGGGGGGAGGGGGGGGGTCAGTGATGACAGCCGGCTGGCGTTTCCCTTGCGGACACCGTGGTGGATACAAGACCTGATTTTGCGCCATTATTTATCAGTTTGTCCTTTTTTCTTTATATTTTTGCACAGAATCGGTTCTCCATACAAGACCTGGGATGCCTCCCTGTTTATAGGACCGGCCGCGCAATATTCAGTATGTGCCCAGTCTTTCAACATTCGGATCCTGGAAACAGCCCCCCCCAGTCCTGCCCCCTGCACCGGCCTAAGCCTGACCTTGCTCTTTGGACCTCTGTCCCATCTGTCAGTTCCCTTTTGTCCTACAATAAATATTTATTCAGTGAGACATGGAAGGATCGAAGCAAAAACTTTAGAATCCACCTCTTGATTCTCGCGGTGGAGCCGCCATGTAATGCGGAGATTGAAGGTTTATCATGTAAAGTTCTGTCGGCTGTGACACTGAGGGTCTGCGCTGAGGGTCTGTGGGGCGAGTAGAGGAATGCACCCGGGAATTTGTCAGTTACACGGGAGTAAATGTAACAATTATTTGAAAAATATTTTTGTAAACATTCTAAACTGACAAACTGCCCTCCGCAGTTCTACCGGACCCAACCTACAGCAGCCTAGATCTGACCACAGACTGACCTCCGCAGTTCTACCGGACCCAACCTACAGCAGCCTAGATCTGACCACAGACTGACCTCCGCAGTTCTACCGGACCCAACCTACAGCAGCCTAGATCTCTGACCACAGACTGACCTCCGCGGTTCTACCGGACCCAACCTACAGCAGCCTAGATCTCTGACCACAGACTGACCTCCGCGGTTCTACCGGACCCAACCCACAGCCGCCTAGATCTCTGACCACAGACTGACCTCCGCGGTTCTACCGGACCCCACCCACAGCCGCCTAGATTTTTGACCACAAAGTGACCACCTCGGTTCTACTGGACCCAATCTAGAACAGCGTAGATCTCTGACCACAGACTGAGCTCCGCGGTTCTACTGGACCCAACCTACAGCCGCCTAGATCTGACCTCCGAGGTTATACCAGTCCCAACATACTGCAGTCTAGATCTGACCACTCGGTTCTACTGGACCCAACTCACAGCCGCCTAGATCTCTGACCACAAACTGACCACCTCGCTTCTACTGGACCCAATCTACAACAGCCTAGATCTCTGACCACAGACTGACCTCCGCGGTTCTACCGGACCCTACCCACAGCCGCCTAAATCTCTGACCAGAAACTGACCACCTCAGTTCTACTGGACCCAATCTACAAGAGCCTAGATCTCTGACCACAGACTGAGTTCCGCGGTTCTACTGGACCCAACCTACAGCAGCCTAGATCTGACCACAGACTGACCTCCGCGGTTCTACTGGTCCCAACCTACAGCAGCCTAGATCTGACCACAGACTGACCTCCGCGGTTCTACTGGTCCCAACCTACAGCAGCTTAGATCTCTGACCACAGACTGACCTCCGCGGTTCTACCGGACCCAACCTACAGCAGCCTAGATCTGACCTCAAACTAACCGCGGTTCTACCGGACCCAACCTACAGCAGCCTAGATCTGACCACAGACTGACCTTCGTGGTTCTACCGGACCCAACCTACAGCCGCCTGTATCTCAGACCACAGACTGACCTCCGCGGTTCTACTGGACCCAACCTATAGCAGCCTAGATCTCTGACCACAGACTGACCTCTGCGGTTCTACCGGACCCAACCTACAGCAGCCTAGATCTCTGACCACAGACTGACCTCCGCGGTTCTACCGGACCCGACCTACAGCAGCCTAGATCTCTGACCACAAACTGACCTCCGCGGTTCTACCGGACCCAACCTACAGCAGCCTAGATCTCTGACCACAGACTGACCTCCGCGGTTCTACCGGACCCGACCTACAGCAGCCTAGATCTCTGACCACAGACTGACCTCTGCGGTTCTACCGGACCCAACCTACAGCAGCCTAGATCTCTGACCACAGACTGACCTCCGCGGTTCTACCGGACCCGACCTACAGCAGCCTAGATCTTTGACCACAAACTGACCTCCGCGGTTCTACCGGACCCAACCTACAGCAGCCTAGATCTCTGACCACAGACTGACCTCCGCGGTTCTACCGGACCCGACCTACAGCAGCCTAGATCTCTGACCACAGACTTACCTCCGCGGTTTTACCGTACCCCACCCACAGCGGCCTAGATTTGTGACCACAAACTGACCACCTCGGTTCTACTGGACCCAATCTAGAACAGCGTAGATCTCTGACCACAGACTGAGCTCCGCGGTTCTACTTGACCCAACCTACAGCCGCCTAGATCTAACCACAGACTGACCTCCGAAGTTATACCAGTCCCAACATACTGCAGCCTAGATCTGACCACAGACTGACCACCTCGGTTCTACTGGACCCAACTCACAGCCGCCTAGATCTCTGACCACAAACTGACCACCTCGCTTCTACTGGACCTAATCTTCAACAGCCTAGATCTCTGACCACAGACTGACCTCCGCGGTTCTACCGGACCCTACCCACAGCCGCCTAAATCTCTGACCAGAAACTGACCACCTCAGTTCTACTGGACCCAATCTACAAGAGCCTAGATCTCTGACCACAGACTGAGTTCCGCGGTTCTACTGGACCCAACCTACAGCAGCCTAGATCTGACCACAGACTGACCTCCGCGGTTCTACTGGACCCAACCTACAGCAGCCTAGATCTGACCACAGACTGACCTCCGCGGTTCTACTGGTCCCAACCTACAGCAAGCCAAGATCTCTGACCACAAAATGACCTCTGTGGTTCTACCGGACCCAACCTACAGCAGTCTAGATCTCTGACCACAGACTGACCTCTGTGGTTCTACCAGACCCAATCTATAACAGCCTAGATCTCAGACCACAGACTGACCGTCCTGTGGATCTTCACTTTACGCTGTGGATCTTCACTTTACGCTGTGGATCTTCACTTTACGCTGTGGATCTTCACTTTACGCTATGGATCCTCACTTTACGCTGTGGATCTTCACCTTACGCTGTGGATCTTCACTTTACGCTGTGGATCTTCACTTTACGCTGTGGATCTTCACTTTACGCTGTGGATCTTCACTTTACGCTGTGGATCTTCACCGCAGATGTCACTATTTGCAGTAAATCGGCAGCGTATTCTGAAATCTGAGTGATCTTTGCCCTGAAATGTCTCTTCTTTGAGAATCGCCGGCAGAATCCTAGTTCTACTTTCTATAAATGTCGCCTCTGGGCTTTAAATAAAATATTTCTTTATGCTCATTTACAGCTTGTCATCCCGAAAAGAAGCCGCCGAGACAAGCCCTGGACCTGTGTATGTCAGGTGAGGAGCCGGACGTCTCTTTTTTAAGTTCACCAGGCGGAGGAGTTAAAAGTAGCAAACGTTAATTTTACATTATTCCGCGTTCGCTGAGGCTCATTCAGACTCATCTGTAGCAAGTAACAGGTGAGGGCAATAAGAAAATCACACCTGAAACCAGATAAAAGGGAGAAGTTGGCTCAGTCTTTGCATTGTGTGCCTGTGTGTGCTGCACTAAGCATAGAGAACAGAAAGAGGAGAAGAGAACTGTCTGAGGACTGGAGAACCAAAATTGTTAAAAAATATCAACAATCTGAAGTTTACAAGTCCATCTCCAGAGAGCTTGGTGTTTCTTTGTCCATGGTGCACAACATAATCAAGAAGTTTACAACCCATGGCACTGCAGCTAAACTCCCTGGATGGCAGAGAAAAGTTGATGAAAGGTTGTAACGCAGGATAGTCCGGATGGTGGATAAGCCCCAATCAAGGTCCAAAGAAATTCAAGCTGCAGCTCGGGGGACATCAGTGTCAGCGAGAACTATTCATCCACATCTGAATGAGATGAAACGCTATCGAGGAGACCCAGGAGGACCCCACTGCTGACACAGAGACAGAATAAAGCCAAAATGTATGTGAGAAACCATAACATCTTGTAGACAGATGAGACCAAAATGGAGCTTTATGGTGAAGCGCAACATTCTGCTGTTTACTGAAAACAGAATGAGGCCAACAAAGTAAAGAGCACAGCACCTACAGTCACACATGGTGGAGGTCAGAGATGTTTGGGGTTGTTTTGCTGCCTCTGGCACTGGGAGTCTTGATTGTGTGCAAAACATCATGAAATCTGAAGATTATTTGAGGATTTTGGGCGGGAATGTGGAGCCCAGTGTCAGAAAGCTGGGGGTGCGTCCTAGATCAGGGTCTTCCAGAAAGACAATGATCCCAAATACTTCAAGAAACCCCAGAAATGGATGAAAACAAAGCGCTGGAGAGTTCTGAAGAGGCCGCAATGAGTCCAGAGATAGATCCCATTGACACCTGTGAAGAAATCTAAAGATTGGGAGCAAAGAAGACACCTTCAGATACGAGACCTGGAGATGTGTATAAAGAAGAGTCTGAGATTCCAGGTGAGAGGAGGAAGAAGCTGTGGACGGGGACAGGAGGCGACTGATGGAAGGGATTTATTCCAAAGGGCGCAGCCAAATATTAAGCTGAGGGGGACAACAATTTTATCTGTCCCAATTTCGGACTTTTCTGTGAAATTCTGTCCTATATCAGTGCCCTCCATACTCCGCTGATTCCAGTCTACCGTCATCGTTGGTATCGGAGCTTCCCCTGTAAATGGTGGATGTGACACTGACAATATATGAACTATGTGACGACCAATCACAATATAACCCATCGATCGTCCCCTGACTTTTGCATCAGTCCTTAAAGTCGTTGTCCTCCTGTGGGACCATATTTTTTTCTTTTAAGTGCATACATTTGTGCCCCCAAAAATTATTCATAACATTTTTTGCACCATTTGGTTTTTACAGACTTTTTGTTTGAGTCGTCGGTGCTCATAAGTCAGCTAGTGGGAGCTCAGAAAAATAAAAAGTTCCAAACGCTCTCACTGGACTGTCAGAGCTCACTGCCTGATCCTCAGTTGACTCTCTGCAGTTAGCAGTAGACCGTGCAGCTCGGTGGCTATAGAAGGTAAACGGTGCAAAATGTGTAATGAAACCCAATTACAAAAATGATTTTTAGCTAAAAATACATGAAATAAAGTATAAAAAATGCATTTGTTTGTTAATCGCATGGGGACGGGTGTCACCATCGCCCAGTATAATGGCGGGATCTGGTCTGACTTCTATGGTACTTTGTGCCCATAAGGCCGAGCTAATGGAGAGGCCTCAGTGTTTGCTGGTCAATGTGTAACCGGTCCTGACCCCAGAGGCTGAATGAGGGGGAGGGAGAGCGGCCAGAGGAGGGTCTCTATGTGTCCTGACCCTGGTAACGTTCCCAATATCTGCTCAGTTGTCTCCTCGCTGCCATGCGAAGGCTTCAGTTCTCCGGCATGCCGCACCGAACCAACATAATCCGCGGATTAATTGTGGCCTCCCTGCTGCCCCTCGTTCTTGGCGACAATGGTAAGAATGCTGGTCCTCTTACATAGCGGGGTGCCAGGACCCTACAGGGGTAACGCAGCCATTTATTCGTATGGACAGTATGTGAGTGGCCAACTGGGCTACTGTACTGGACCAGCGGAGTCCTGCCGAAATCCCATCACAACCACATAATCCTGCATGGCGGGTCGTGCCGAGGGAAACATCAACCACAAGGTCCTGATGGCAGAATCTACACAACTGTGAACAACCGGGCATGTGCCCTGGGGGGCCGGAGGGGTACCGACAGCTATGGCCAATAACGGAGACTGTGTCCTGGGGGGCCAGAGGGGCACCGACAGCTATGGCCAATAACGGAGACTGTGTCCTGGGGG